>NC_090728.1:115451595-115479095 GCF_036898095.1 Palaemon carinicauda | reverse complement strand
AAGGGGGAAGAATTTAATGCAATATGTAAGAGAGATATGAAAGCATTACTAACTAATAACATGATTCTGATTTAATCAGAAATTGCAAATGGATAAAGATACGTCCACCGACTCATCAGCTTCATTGTTATTATGATTATCCTTTAAACAAATGACTAATGTATTGATAAAGAGGAAAATAATTAGATTTACCACATGAATATACATATAAATGGACACTTGCACAAGCAGACAGGAGACTCGTTAACAACCAGCCTTTAAACACTGACCTTTCTTGCAGTATAAAGTCAAAGTTCATTAGGAGCTTGTAGACGGACTACTCGCATCCCAATATGTCAATGATGTTAATTACAGTTTTGCTTATTTTAGCACAACTATAATTAACATTTATATATATAGTGTTTTCTATCTCAATTTCTCTATGACTGAGAATCCAAAATATACCAAAAAAAAAAAAAAAAACTAGAATATTGTCAAAGGAAAATACCAGCCTTTGAAGGTAAGCTTCCATCTACCTATTTTTTTCGAGGTTGTAGTTAATGAGGATATTCTGATGCCAGGCCTGATGATCTTCGCATAAAATTATTGTTTAATCCATAATTTACATAAATCTCTCTCTCTCTCTCTCTCTCTCTCTCTCTCTCTCTCTCTCTCTCTCTCTATCGCAGCGTAGCGTACACTTGACACCTTCAGATGGCAATATGAGGATTCATGTCATAATCTCGGACTAGACGAGGTTGAAACACGTGTACGCGTCCCTAGTTACCTGGTTGTTAGTTGACTGTTCTTTGTCGCGGCTTAAAAACAGAGAGAGAGAGAGAAAAAAAAAGAGTGAAAAAACTAAACTTGAGCATGTATTTTCGTTAAGAGAATTGCTATTTTTCCTTGTTGGAGCCCTTGGTCTTATTTCCTCCTGCTTTTCTAACTAGGGATGTAGCTTGGATAATAATAATAATAATAATAATAATAATGATAATAATAATAATAATAATAATAATAATAATAAAAGCAAAACTTAGGAGCTTCTACCAATTAATCTTTATCGAAAAATATTCTCTCTCTCTCTCTCTCTCTCTCTCTCTCTCTCTCTCTCTCTCTCTCTCTCTCTCTCTCTCTCTCTCTCTCATTTTCATTAATTGATATGTAAAAGGAGTATCTAGTTGGGTCATTTTCATAAGTTCCGTGGCCACTGAGAGCGGAGGTACTTTCCTCATTAGATTTGACTTTACGGAGGGATAAAAGAGAAATTTAGCCCCCACGCCCCTGTCAAAAGTGTGGGTATAAATTTTGAGAGCCCTGAATTCAAAATGGCCGCCGTAGCCAGTTCAAAAGATTAACGTTTTCCTGGTTTGGGTAAGAGTGCTGTACATAATATGTTTTAATGGGAGTTTTGGCATGGGAAATTCATTCCTGGTGTTATTTTATTTATTGGCCAGTTTTTCATATTCAAATTCACTATGACCGCCAATTTTGAGCACCAAACGTTCAATTTTGCTAGGTCAGTACAGACCTTTTATAGTAGGTTGTAATTAATTTTTTTTTTTTTTTGTGATGAATTATTTTATTAATTATAGAAGTAAAAGTGGATAAAAAACCACTTTACAACAAAACCAAGGTTAATGGTTGAAACACGTTGAAACACAAGGAAATGTCATACAATAAATTGATATTGATTAGCAAATGTACACCACTGAATCAATTGTTCTACGTCAACCATGGGACTTTTATACTTCTGAATCTGTTGATTCCCCAGACTCACTCATCTCACTGTCAGGTTCACTTTCCTCTGAAGAGTCAGGAAGCATGAGCTATTGATGCAAGGGGGGATGTGTGTAACGCACTGGTCGGTATTTTCCATTCACAAGTTCCCAGCCATGACCAATAGGGGATAGATGGTCAAACAGGTTGTAGTGTAGTTGGCAATATGTGATATAATTTAGTTTATCCTTTCAAAATGAGGATTCAAGGAGTCGTCATCAAGTAGGAGGTGGATCGTAGTCTTCTTCATTTTTTTGCCACTTGGAAGCCCTTGCTTGCCCGCAAGTAGCATCTGCACTTTCACTATAGATACAGGACAGTACAAAGGTCTTCATATTAGCTCTGATACTATTCCCCAAGTCAATGCTTTCACCAATTCGTCCCAGAAGCTTTCTCGCCTCGGTATCAGAGATCGCCGTCTCCTTCACCTTCTTTCCATGGCCATAGAACCCTGACATATGATCACTGCCAGTGATTACATGGAGAGGGTTGATGATCTGTGAGACGTTTTCTGGTCGCATGTTATGGCAGTTGATAAAGACATGCTTGCGTTTGATAAGTAGACTACCAGGTAGTTGCTGCAAGAGATATGCTGCTTAAACGTACACATCTGTATCCTCACTGTTAAGTACAACTGACCCAATAAAGTTCCCCGTCCTGACCTTGGCATAGGCAGAGAACATCATTGTGTCAGCCTCTGGATGTCTGAAAATAAAATCTGTGTTTGCGACACAAGTGCTCACACTGGTTGCTCTTTCTCCCTCACCGTAGATTATTCCACAACACATCATAGCAGCTTGTGCTTTCAGCTGCTCCCTCAGGAGAGTTTGCAGTCTGATCTTATTCCCAGATCTGACCATCAGTTGGTTAAATTCAGCAGCTCCTGGGAGTATGTCTGTGGGCTTTGGAGAAACATTTGGAATATGTGCATGTTTTGCTGCCCTTCGATCATGCTCATCATCTTTGATGTTGAAAGGAAGGTCATACTTGTCATTGATTAGAATGATGTAGGGCTTGCATTGGCATGGTGTGAGAAAATGATCTTGCAGATCTTTTCTAGATAGTCCTTCAAGCAGTAATTAAAGCCATCTCGCGTGTTTTCCTCACGGTCCTCAGGCGTGCGAGTGGCTAGCCGCCAGATCATACCCACGTCGACAATGCTGATGTAGTTTTCTGGTTCTTGAACAACTGGGTCAAGGTTAAACTGATCCAAGAGTTTTGTTCATTGATCCGTTTGCATTGTACAGAGATAAGCACTCCTAAGTCACTCTCACCTCAAGGGCTGACTCAAGTGGGAGTATGCCTTATCCTTCTGCAAGGTCCACCAGTCCCAGCAGTCCTGACCTCTCCATCTGAGCTACTTTCATAGGTGTACCTAATGGTGCACAAGTTTGTTCACTGGCAAGGCTTTCCCTTTTATTACTGTGGATGATTGCAGTCAGAGGCTCTGTCTTCGTGAATACTCACTCGTTCAGGAGAGTTTCAACCTGATCTTGGCCATCTTGAAAACCTGTGTTGTGTTGTACTAGCTGTGGAGAAGCAACAGACCAGATTGCAGTGACCTCAGTGAAGGTGATGAGTTTTCAAATGGTTCAGCGCTAAATTCTTTCATGCATTGCTGAAGATCCTGAACTGCTTGCTCATCCTTCTTCATCCTCGCTGATTGACACTCAACATGTTTCCTGTTGTGACGCTCACATTTGACATTCTGCTTCACTGCAGCCTTTACTCTGGCCATATTGTTTACATTCCTTATTGTAGAGAACAGTTGCTTCTCGTTTTGCAAAAGGCAAAGCCATCCATGTTTCAACTTAGAGTTCAGATTCATGGTAGTTTCGATCCAGAGGTCAAGTGGTTCGCAGAAGTAGGGTAGACCTCTCATAGACTTGACAAAGTAATTCCTTTTGCTCATTTGACAAAGAAGAAAACATCGGTCAGTAATTTGGCACCCACTTTACATAATCTTGGTTGTTGTATGCTATCAGTCCAGGCAACATGTTTTAATTTGAGGATTTGTACTTCTGTCCATTTCTGGCATGGCATGCATCATGATTCTGTACAAGAGGGTCTGACATCTCTATGAACGAAAGCCGAAAGTCCCACATGTCGGTACCAGGTTTCTCATAAACTTTGTTGATCAAAATCTTCATTTCATTGTCATTTTCAAGGTCAGAGTGAGCTTCATGAAGTGCCTCTTGTGTATCAGGAAGTGTGTTACGCAGAATGTCCAGCTTCTCTTTCACATTTTCTGACAGTTACTCATGTTCAAGAATGTCTCTTAGACAAAGGTGGATAAGAGCCTCTCTCCAAGCCATAAGGCAGCGTACACAACGCCTGTAATGTTTGCCTTGTAGTGCTTAATCCACAGATCCATCCATCACTACTCTTGCTGATACTAGAGTGTTTGCCAAACTATAGCACTTGAATCTCTTATATATAGCATGTATGTACGACATCTGTTGGTGGAAAATACCAATGATTGGGGTGATATTCTTAAACAATTCTAGATTCTCTGCCTTGACTTACACAATTGTCTTATAGGTGGGCAGATCTCCAACGAGAAAGAAGAATCGGATTTTCTTCTTGCGCATTGTTTCCACTAGCTTTGTCATTATATCATGTATCACTGATTTTCTTGGGGATTCATCATAAGTGGTATGAAAGCAGGCCTTGCTCTTGTTGGGTGGTGGGCAGCGGCAGGATAGGGCACCACTGTATGCTGGAACCCGTTGCTCATGTGGTAGGGGTCTTGTACCGTCATTGTTGGTGCGAGACAATGCATGTATAACAGAGCGAGCACATTGCGGAGCTGTGCCATTCACTGGTGGGTTTACCCAGGCACAAATTGGTGGCTCGCTGGTACTGCCAGGGGGGCATCTGTATTGTTGAACATGCGTGATCTCTCCACATTTTCTTGTCAGTTGTTCAGAGATCTGCTTCTTGGCAAGCCTGGCAAAAGGCACTTCATCTAGTTTCCTTTCATAGCTTTCTGGCTGCAAGAACATGACATTAGTTCTGTTAGCGCCTGCTGCACTGCCTGTCATAATATCCGACTTGAATTCGCCGTTGTCAACAATGACAATGGGTGGCTTGCTATCTGTAATATCTGGTGGGCAGGTGCCTGACACCTCAATATCCTTAAGTGCCTGGTGGTCATATAGGAGAAGTGCATTTGAGTAGCTGATGCAGACACCACTCTTATGAAGTGTGTCCACCAGGTCTTTACTCCTTGTCATACCATGAACAGTGTGGCTAAGGTTAACTGCAGTTGAGGTGCGCTGTCCAGTGACGTAGTAGGTGATTATGGAGGCCAGGCTGAGTGTGGCAGGACTGAGATCAACACTTTTCCTGTAGGTTGTTTTAACAAATTCAATAACTGCAGTAGTTGCTCACATACCTCTTCAGCTTCTTCGAGATGGTCAATGCGAAGTGGCCATGGGACAGTAGATATGTCTTTGATCTTCTTTGATAGGCGTGGTGCTAGGTTTTGAGTGAGCTGCTCATCAGTGATGTCAAGGGACAACATAGCAGCCTCAGTATAGTCACCGCCTCCGCATTGTCATACACCTATGGAATCTTGTTCTTTGCATTTCCTTCTTGGAAACCAATTTTGTCCTGATACTCATTCAGGAGCAGACGTTTGATGTAGGACGACTGACTTAACTTTGCGCTCTGGATAACCATAGTCACTGACAATACGTTTCTAGTCTGCTAAAAAAGAATGCAATGAACAGCAAAGATGACGGTATCCACGTATTTAAAAAACAAATTGTTTGGCTCTGACATAGACACTTTCTGAAGATGCATTCCTTCGCTTTGTTCAAACTTCAGGTAGATTACATACTCTCTCCAGTAGTTATGGTGATACATAATGTCAGTTGCAAAAGGGGCTGACAGCGCTGATGTGGAATCGACAAATCGTGAGAGACGATCCTGCAACTCTTCATTTTCTACTAAAACTGTGTGGCGTTTGAAGGAGGGCCATGCCGAGTGTGTGTTGATTCTGAACATCTTACCCTTTGCTCTATTTGGATGCTTCGTGTCCTCACCCTTCAGACCCCAAACATATTTTGTTTTCTCAATGAATGATCCACCCACAGAAGAACGCAGGCGCTTAGCAGGCAATAGTCCCTCTGTCTTATCATCAAACAGAGCTGGCATTTCAGAGCTTGATTTTTGACTTGTACCTGGAACAATATCACTTTCGTTCCGCTTGCGTCGTCGAGACTTGTCTGAAGATGAGATCGATATATAGCATCCTGGTGCATGTAATAATTTGCAGGCCCATCTTGTCAGGAAGTGGTGCTGTAAATATCACCATATCTATCAAGTTTTGACCATCTTTTAGACTTTGACACTAGAGACTCACACTTTCCTTTGCTGATGGTATCTGAGGACAAGTATTTCCACATTTCAGTAGTCATTCATAAGATATCTTGCTGACAATATCTATTTGTAATGTCTTGGGTATTACACTAATTCAGTGTTGATCCCCTTTTAATAGTATGGAAGTAAGGAAGCAGAACCACACACATTGACCTGAAACAAAAGAAAACTCTTAGTGGGGTGAATTTGAATATGAAAAACAGGTTAAATCAATAAAATAACATCAGAAATTAATTCCCCACGCCAAAAAAAAAAACTTTAAAAACATATTTTGTGCAGCACTCTAAGACAAACCAGGCAAAAGTTAATTTTCTGAACTGGCGACAGCAGCCATTTTGAATTCAGGGCTCTCAAAAGTTATGCCCACACTTTTGACAGGGGCATGGGGACCAAATTTCTTTTTTATCCTTCCAAAATGTCAAATCCAATGAGAGAAGTACCTCCGCTCTCAGTGGTCACAGAACTTAAGAAAATTACCCAACTAATCTGTAACTGCTTTACCGGTACACCTAGAAGTCCATTTCTATTAGTCAGAATTGATTTAGAATTGATATATAACGGTTAGTCTAAAATCGTATTATAACGATATAAATTACTTGGAGTTGAAGTGAATAGTATTACCATTGAAACTACAAAAATTAATAACTAATAAATACTCCTCCAAAAGTTGTATGATAATCGAAAGATATACAATCGAAACAAAGAATGGATCTATCAAGAGTTTAAATGGAAACGTTTAAGAGTATATTGAAATAAGGGAGAACGTACTTTCTTTGTAAATTTTGTTGAGATTTAAGCAATTAGCATTTATTTGACGAGTAAACTTCTAAAAATATTCTAAGGATGTAAAATCATATATATTCACTAATATGCTAAATAAAATGCTGTGAAAAAATCCCCTTTTTAGTGCAGGAATATATATATATATATATATATATATATATATATATATATATATATATATATATATATATATATATATAGATAGATATATATATGTAGATATATACAGATATATATTTATATATACATATATATATATATATATATATATATATATATATATATATATATATATATATATATATATATATATATATATGTATATATAAATATATATATTATTTGAGTCTATGAACTGTACTTCACGTGTTTCATACACGTTCATACACTGTAATGCTATCGTTTACTTTTCATATGTCGCTCTCCCCCAAACTAATAATATTAAATCCTGGTTAAGGTTTCTGTCACATGTTTCATTATCTCCGTCAAGGAGGCCTTGTGATCATGTCTGTTTATTTGTGTGCCTATGGACAGGAATATGTCAAAACTACTCGAAGGATTTTGATAATATTTTCACCAAATATAGATTTTAGGTCATGAACAGCCCCAATAATATTTCGAGATGGTCCGGACCTGGATCCAGATTTAAAGATAACCTCCAAATTATTCGACGGATTTTGACGTTGTTTTTTTAATTTTTTCCACAGATAGATCTTAAGTCAACCCATTTAAATTTTGGAATTGTTCCGAATCTGGGTCCAGGTTCCAGATCCAGATTTACATTTTTCGCCATTTTCAAGATAACGTCAGAACTATTCAATGGATTTTGACGAACTTTTCACCATATTTGGATCTTATGTTATGGACGACCACAATAAATTCTGGATATGATCCAGATCCGGATGCGGAATCTAGATTCGCGTTTGAAGATAACGTCAAAACTACTCAACGGATTTTGAAGAAATTTTCACCACAATTGGAACTTGAGTTATGGACGATCAATAGGTTATGGAGATCATCCGGATCCAGATTTGCATTTTTTGCTATTTTAAAGATAACTCCAAATCTGGATTTTGTCTAAATTTTCAAAACAGATATATCTGACATTTCATGTAGATTTAGGTTTGATTAAAACACATGATCTCCTGTGATGATATATTTCATATAGTCGTTTATGATTTCACACCGTTAATCCACCACACATTTCAAGTTACGCTCCCTTAGATAGCTGGGTAATCCTGTTACCCTTTCCATTTTTGTCCTCTATTGAAAACCAAACATTAGTCGCTGCTAATTAAACCAGTGATTAAAGGGGTTTCTTGTAGGCATCAGAGAGCAAGGGTGGGTATATCTTGAACGATTTAAACTGACCAACAGATACAGTAATTTACGTGTGAAGCTCTTCATCCCAAATTACCGCATAATAAGAATACAAGGAATTTAAATAATCTTATCTATAAATGATTCTAGACAATCTTCAGTATTATTTTCATACACCTTTACTCAATAGAAATACATGTTAAACGTTTGGAAATTCTAATTTATGAAATCACTGATATATAATAAATGAAATTACAACATAATACTCCATTTGCTTTATGAAATTCATTCAACCACAAGGAATTGTGTAAGCTGGAGGTCCTAATTCTGAGGCCAAATAATTAGATGTAAATCTTGAACGTGTTCTCTCCATAGAGGACAGATGATGGCAGTAAATAAAATTCAACTAGGAATATTCCAAAACAGAAATATTTAAATAATTTTATAACATTTTATAACAAATCTTATAAAAATAATCTGGAAATATATATCTTATTCTAATCTTCTGATGAAACTTTAAGAATCATTAGAAAAAATAAAAAAAATTAAAACGTTGGGAAAGGAAATTATAAAACACTTGAATTATCTTAAGTGCTTAAAATGACAGGTTGCCATTCTTTATATCATAAAATCACCCTGGAAAAAAGAGAATTTGTTTTTTGTTATGGGCCATTTCCTGTTATAACTGCTCAGTATAAGCTTAAGAATAATTGATGTGAAACCCTAGTTGAATATACTATTTCCACCTCTTTGATATAAGGAATCAACAGGGCATTGGAGAAAGTTTTAAGTTCTCTATGGTTTACTGGTTCTGTCACTATAATCTATTAAAGATATGCATTCAGTACTTGCAAAATGATAACAAAACATATGGCTAGAAGTAAACACTAATTTAACACTACTAATAATAAAACCTTGGTTCACTGTCTTGCTGTATCCTACACTAGTTAGGAATTTTGAAAATTCGCTCTTCAGATACCGATTAAACCGGGGTAATTATAAGAAATTAATTGAAAGGAAGATCCTATAAATCGATTAACATACTGTATCAATATCATTGATAGTAAAGAGCATAATTAGTAACATAAGTTTATACAAACTTTCTTTGAAGATATAATAGAAGAAAAAATTAAAAGCAGCGAAAACATGTCAATTATGAATAAGTACAAAACTGAAATTCATTTTCAAACATCACTGAAGAAAATATCTTTGGCTTTCACAATACATCAAGATAATTCTAAATGGAATGTAGCCTGAATTTCTGAATGTGAAGTATACTGTAGGCCTTACACACAGTCTCAATGTTGCTTTAAGGATATGCTCGTTGTGCATGGGAGTATTTCAAGGGTATACCTATGTCAATGACTTCTCGAATTATTAAGTGGACAATTTTCGTTCTATTTTTACCACTCTCTCTCTCTCTCTCTCTCTCTCTCTCTCTCTCTCTCTCTCTCTCTCTCTCTCTCTCTCTCTCTCTATCAAAAGCGATTGGTATTAAGAAAAAGCCAACTTTTGACCCCTTAGCCAAGGTATATGAAATTGCAGAGGGAAAAATTATTTGATATTGTTCTGTGACTTACAAAACTAAGTGGAGACAGGAAAATGGAAGTTCACGTATTTTGTAGAGGATAAATAAGAGTACAACAGAATAGAATGACAAATGGTACTGAATAATTCACGAATTTCGAGGATGATGAAAATGAGGAACTTATTTGGCAATAAGTGCGTTTGAATAATTACTTGTTGTGTGATTTGTACGTTTTAGACTTTACTTATCTATAGCTGTTACAAGTTTTAATGCTGATAGAAACATAACTTTCATTTCAAGGTAATTATTTAAAGAAAGAAAATAGAACCTCCTAAACGAGATGAACTAACACAATGGAAATGATGTACTTCAACTGACCAGCGACCTTTGAATTTCACTTGTAATTCAAACAAACAATTTCTTTTTTTATCTTCTATCTCAGTCATGAGTGGTAAAGGCAGGTGATAGGACAATATATATATATATATATATATATATATATATATATATATATATATATATATATATATATATTGAATGTATATATATATATATATATATATATATATATATATATATATATATATATATATATATACATATATATATATATATATATTTATATATATATATATATATATATATATATATATATATATATATATATATATATATATATATATATATATATATATGATAAGCGACCCAGTTCCTCTCTTCATCCAAGTTAGGATCTGGGAAGACCACACAATGGCTGCTGATGACTTAGTATTTACACATATAAGCCTCCCTAAATTCCCCGTCCTAATATCCCAAGGACGCGGAGTTTACGGGCACCATTTGAAACTATCCAATTTGATTTGGGTTTGAAATCCTGATGTACAAGGTGCGAGTCAGGGATCTTTCCAGTTACCACTTAAAAATCTGTAGCAAATAGGATTTAATGACAATAATTATTCAGTTAACGAGATCTAGGGCTAAATAATTCAATTGGCAACTATAAGTTTTCCATAAGGAACATCACAATTAATCAAATTAAAATCATAAGAAACCCCATTTTCCGACAGGTGTCCAATGTACTGACAACAATAACAAAAAAATCACAAAATGTCAACACACATAACAGACATGAGAGCCAATTCATACAAATCGACATCGGGCAGACCATGAGGACCCAAAAAACATATGCTAATTATTTTTTTTTTTTTGGCATATGTCAATGTACATGTTACTACTGTAGGACTCGACATAGTTCCTTCAACCAACAGATGGCAGGATGCATCTGAAACCTTTCTTTCTCATATTGGTAAATGGCGAGGATCGTTGGCGCCTTGGCATCATAAAGTGTGAATTTCTAACCGATTCCAAAATGACAAACTCGTGTGGATTTTTCTATCAGACAAGGAAGAAGAAGAACAGGACCCTTGCACTGAAATATTGCTAGTTATGTAAACTATATGATATATCAAATTACAGTAAAATTTTTGTTTCTCAATGGATCAGATGGCTTCCCTAAATGGGGTACTTTTCTTTATCATATCTTCTATTTTCCGAGGTAGATGACTAAAAAAAGTTTTTGACATCCTTGGATATTCGTAAAGGTTTACACCATCATCAACCAGTCCTAATTCTTCTTTCTTCTGTGGACTTGAGTTTATCCATACTGTTCTCTTCATTTCCTTTTCTCCTTATTCCTCTCTCAAGTGTTCCTATATGCTGGTGGGTGAGTACACTTGTGTTGCCCAATAAGAAAGCTGATTTAACGCGGATAACAAAAGGCTATCAAGTGCAATATAGCTACAAGATTTCATGAATAGTCGGTGATTAGTTTGAGGTCAGAAAAGTGGGATAAAATGTTGGCATAGGATAGTAATCTTGTGAATTACTAAAAATCTGATCAAGATGACGCTCTATAACGCAGGCAAAGCTTTGAGGGACATTGCTGCATTCAGCAAAAGTAAATTCTATGAGTTGACGAAACAAGAACTAGAACATTTGGTAACAGAGGTCGCTAGTTACTCCAACCAGTGTGATGGAAAAATATTCACAGATATATTGAAACAATATGATCCAACAAACTAAAGCAAGTCTGCGGAAAACATCATCAAAATAATAGAAGAAATTCCAAAAAAGATCCAGGTGATAGAGAGACTTATAAAGAAAGTTTACATCAATCAACACATTCCATCAATGAACAATAATAAGTCCAATATGGTGCAAATGCTGATTGATGCATTGGGAAAAAGAATGCCAAAATGGTGCAATACATGTAATATGTGATATTCCATTATTAATCCACAGCAGCTTATCAGGAAATGTAATGCATGTCATGTACCAACACATCCTACTTGCGCTGAAGTGCAACAAAAAATAAAAAATAAAGACATGCTTAGTGTGGATAGAAAATATAATTAAGTTGAGACTGAATCTGCAAATAGTTAAAGAAGAAGAAGAAGAAGAAGAACAACAACAACAACAACATCAACAACAACAACAACAACAACAACAACAACAACAACAAGAACAAGAACAAGAAGAAGAAGAGAAAAATTAACAGGATATGTGTAAGGATGCAGAGGAAATCATTGATACAACATATGATGCCATCCAACAACATACTTATGAAGAAATGAATTATCAGATGGAAACAAATGATAGACCCAAGAGACTGTACCCGGACCTACATACTTTTAGGGAAGAGCAAGAAAAAAAAATATATATATAGTCTGCAATTCACTGGAAAGAGAGAATTGCAGATTTAGTGAGAGGTGCTACTACATGCATCCAAAGGTCTGCCATAATTATGAAATATATGGTAAATGTGCGTATTTATACAGATATGGAGACGAATGTAGATATCTCCATCCAAAAAATATACAAAAACCTCCAAGAAGGAAAAGGATGCAAATTCAACAAAAAATGTCGATATATGCATCCTGCAACCATGAATGAAAATCAGAAAACTCAGCAAACAGAAAGGAACAATTAAAGCAAAAATTAAACAAAAAAAGAAACAAAAAACAAACTGAGTATATACCACGCTATGCACAAAAGGCCCCAAGATATGATGCCTTTCAACCCAAATATGCACAATTAGAGCCCAACTACAAAGAATGCATCTATAATGCCAGGGGTTGGTGCAGATATGGGGATAATTGCAGTTATACACAAAAATATATATAAAGGCGAAAGACCATATATAATAGAAAAGTTGGATGTTTTTAATTGTAGAATTCCTGGAAATGAAGAAAAGCAGATCATATCAGAACAGGAAGGAAGCATGGAAGATCCATATTATTACCAATATTAAATAATGGGGATGAAACACAAACCATAATAATGATGAATGCACAGAAGTAACCAAAATTGAAAAAAATAGATATAATAAATATAAGTGAAACATGGTATTTCAAGAGACTGGCAGTGATGACCAGATAAAGGGTTCCCAAACATATAGATCAGACAGAACAAATAGGAATCAAGGGAGAACCACAATATATGGAATAGACATAAATCAAGGAAGAGTCTGTGAAAAATACAGCAACACAGAATGTAAATTGGTTGAGGTAGAATTTGAATAAGAAAAACCAGTGAATATCGTAGTTTACAGACCCCCAAATACTAAGGAGTTTGACATAATAATATAAAAAAATAGATGATATATGTAGAAACCATAAAGACTGGGATATACTCCTATCCGGAGATTTTAAATTTCCTTTTGTGGATTGGAAAGAACGGATAGAAGAAAGTGGTTGCATATATGCTTATAAAAAAGAGAGTAATAGTAACGCAGAATATAAGAGGCAATTTGAAAAGCTTCAAGATATGCTATTAGAACATAATATGCAACTAATAAACCACATTCAAACAAGAAAAGAAAATTTCCTAGATTTAGTATTTGTGAATGAGGTGAATTATGGTAAAGAAATAATAATGTATAACACGAGAATTTCAGACCACAATGTCATAAAATTGATAGTCCATTCTAAAGCAAGTGATCGCAGAGATAATCAAAGCACAAAACGATGAGAAGGATATGGAAAATATAATTTTTATAGTAAGAATATAAAATGGTCAGAAATAAATAAATTGAAGAAAGAACAAAAAAATGTATTCCTAAGTGCTAATATACAGGTAAATACGGATATACTGTACAATATACTAGAGGAAATTGTTGAAAAATATGTACCGAATAAGAGCTATCAGAGATTTATGACCTTCGCCAAATATTAATGGAATCGTCCACGGCGTCAGCTTTATTTGTTGAGGAAATATTGTCAAAATCCGTCAATTTGTTTAGACTTTATCTTTAAAATGGAAAAAAAAATGCAAATCCGGATCCGGACAAATTCCAAAATTTAAAAACTTTTCTCGAAATTTTGTTTTACATTTAGAATTTGAATTGTGATTTTAAACCAAAAGACACACCAAATAAATCCCAATGATCTTCACTCAATGAGGAGTAGAATATACCCATGAACAAGACAATCATATTTTCCTAATTTGTTACTAAATTTCCCTCATTCTCTTCTACTGTCTTGAGTTTTCCCTCTAGTGCAAATCTTGCGTTTACTGAGCATTAGTAGTTAGCAGTTTCCGACAGAGAGATTCGTGTAATCTTTTCACGGTTACGACCTTTGATCTTTCACTTGCAATAACACAACCTCATCGATATAATGTCTTTTTGGGCTCAGGCCATGTCATCCTGATGGAAGTTCCTAATAAGTAGCTTTCTAGGGTATATTTGACTACAGTGATATTCCCAGAGAATTTTACCTTAAGGTATCTAGAATTCTAAATCCTGGAGCGAATATCCCTAAATAATCTCACAGGGATATCACATAATATCAGAGGATGTATTCTTGACACGTCACATAGCTATCTTTACCCCGAACAGTATTAACCTTTCAAGGGGTTAAAGTGACAAGAATCTGAAACGAGAATGAAAAGAGAGCCGCTCATATGGCATCTCTCCTATTCCGTTTCCAGTGTGTATCTGATGAAGGTGGTAGCGCCCTCTTTATTCCTTTTCGTGTAGCTCTACTACTCGGTGATTTCCCATGTGTTCTCTCGTTATTTTGGATTTTATTCAACATTTTGATGACTTCTCCGGCCTCTTTTGCCTCTGGAAAGTTAAGTATTATCTTTACTATGTATAAATGTAAGCTCTTGTCGTTTTGAATTAAATCAAAAGTGATATTAACGTAAACAAGAGCTGTTGCCTACCGGAGGCCTCCTGGATGCTATCGCTCGCTATTTAGGGGTCATTTAGTTAGCTAGAGCGGCATTCCCGGTTTGTTATGCTTTAATAATCTAGCTATTTATCTCCTCTAGGAATGCTTATATTATACCGTCAGTTTTTAGTTCAGTGATTTCGACAAGGGTCGAGGTACCGATCTTGCCCTTCGCGAGGCTTAGTAGCCTAGGCGTCTGGCCCTAGTACTTTCATGCATGATATAAGTTTTTTCCAAGTGTTAAATTATTGAAGCTATAGGCAAATATTTTATACATGTAAGATATTGTTGAATGTTTTTTCCAAGATTGTATACGAGAGAGTTTCAGTTAGGTAATCGATTCTCACCTTACCTAGTCTAGTAATCTAGGTACAGTAGTATACTTTCACACATCCCCGATTGTTCTTTTCTCCCCCGGAGGCTAAGTTCAATCCCTTTCTCCTTCTGTAAGACTTCGGCCTAATCCTAGTGGTTCTATCTGTATAATAATTCAGGTATATCTATTCTAGGATATGTCTGTCCTGACCTGATAACCAGAGTGACTGTTTTTTGGGTTAGGGCAGAACATCAGAGTTTCTAGTCTGTGGTCTGCTTCTTCCTAACATGGAAAATGAGTCTCCTTTGCTAGGTTAGGGGCGGACACATGTTGGAAGGATTCTGTAAGAGATGATTCCTTCCTCTAGTGGCCTAGCAGACTGTCCTGTGTTGTTTTTCTCGGGCTGGAGAATGAGTTTTCTCTGTTGGCCGGCAAAATAACTTCACCTAACTTTGTTCTGGTTGGGAGGAGGATAGAAAGTATTGCTAGCCTTCCTCCCTAATAGACAACTCTAGGTTAGTATGAGCCTCCCTAACTGCTGAGTGTGTCTCTTGCTAGAACGAAGTCTATAGGACCCTTATCCCTTCCCAACCTCTCTTTCTTTTATTTTCTTTTGGCCGCAGTCCTACTTCCTTACCTAGTGTAGGTTAGGATGGAGGACTGGCTCAGCTCTCTGCCGGCTGGCATTACATGTCGGCCGGCAGAGACCCTTTGTTTTTCGCAGAGTGAACCCCAGACCTCCCTTCCATATCTGCTGGTAGAGCCCGGCAGGCTATGGATTCTTTGGAAGCCTGAATGCTACATTCTCCCCTTCCATAAGTTCACTCTTTCTGGATGAAAGTCGTATGGCAATGCCGCCTTATAACCTTACATCCATACTGTTTCTCTGACTATTGTGTTGCACCCCTAACACTGGCAGCCGGGCAGGTGGAGGTTCTCTGGTTCTTGGCTACTGTCGGCGGGCAAGGGTATTATTACCTTTACCTGCCGGCAATGGAAACACAGCCCGAATCTGCTGGCCACTACGATTAGCTGCCGGCGGCCGGGTATTAGTGTTTTCAGCCGTCAACTGGCAATGATTGCCGGCCGACACACAGTCGCGAATCGGTGGGTTGCCGCCTATTAGTTAAAGATAGTATATCTTTGAACTATACAGGGGTAGATGCTGGCCAGCACGTGCCGGCACAACAGCATGCGATGTACAGTAGTGTAGTACACACTGCATTAGCAGAAACTACTGTACAGAGCTTGTGATAACACTGAAGTTCTTCATCATACTTAATGTTAAATTGTACAGCCTTTTGTTGAGACCGTACAATATATAGAAAGTAATTTCTTTCTGTATTCTTTCTATCCCGTATATTAAAACTTTATCTCAAGGTGTGAACTACACCTTAAATTTCCGTTTAGGAAATTACATAAGGTATTCTAGAATAGAATTAACCTTAGTTTTAATATCTCGGGAGGTTTCAGCAATTGACTGGACAGGAAATACAAGTATGTGTCTTTCCTTCTTTCTTTTATAGCTTTTCTATATAAGCTAAAGGTCTCAATATAAGTGAAAGCCTTCACTTGATACTCATGGATTTTTCTTTTCTTTACAGGAGGACCATCCGAAGTGTGGGAGTGTGTTCTGTAATGTCCGCAGTAAGAACTTCTGTGGACATCAACTTTGCAGGAGGCACGCACCATGCGCAGCCTCCAGAGGTGATCTCCGCTATTGGGACCCTCAGGTTTGTACAGTCTGTTCTATCCTGATTACCGAGGCTTTTGACGACTCTAAGTCGGCGGAGTCAAGGGATGCTGCCAGGGAAACGTTACGATCCTGGGTGAGGGGTTTTCAGAAAAACACCTCAGGTCCCTACCTTCCAAATGAGATGATGAGGGCATACCTTTTCCCTAAAGCATAGGCTGATGCAATCATCCCCCAGCTTCAGGTGGAGATACCAACTGCCCGGTAGATTCTGAAGTCTCGGCCGCCCTTCAAGACATCCAATTGGACGATAGGATATCGGAGGTGTCGGATTCTACTGAGAAGGACCTTCTAGGAGAAGGTCAGGAGGAGGAGCTGTTCCAAGCTCCTCAAGTAGAAGAGGAAGAAATCGATGAAGTGTCAGTTACATCGGTTCCGGACCCAGAACCTGTTCCTTCTACTTCGTCTGCTATCTCAGATGAACTAGGAAGGACTCTTTCTTCCATTGTTGAAATGATTCAACAAATTCAAAGCAACACTAATGAGAAGGAAGTTGCAATGAAACTGGAGATACGTAGACTTGCAGCATCACGTGGGCCCCAGAGGTGACTCAGAGTGAAGGATCTTCCTTTGTGCTCGGATACTAATCCTTGGAGGTATGCCGAACACATGCCAATGACAACCGGGAAGATCGTGATCTCAGAAAAGTTGGGAGCAATTCCCCTGGAAGAAGTGGAATTTTGGCCCAACAAAGATTCTTATCCGGACTGCTATGTCCATCTTTGGAAGGAGCCAGCCTCAAAGGAGGAGACGGAGCCGAAGGAGGTCATAGTTTTTTACCATAACAAAGCCCAGACGTTACTAGCGAGCTCGATGAAAGAGAGGGGCTTCACTAACTCAAAGGTGCCCGCCTTGAGTAAGAAGCTTCCCTCCTTTGTGGCCTCTCCTACGTGAGCCTTTCCCTTCTTGGAAAAGGGATATAAGGCAGCCTTAAAGGCGGTGGAGGCCAGGAAACCATGCCCCTCCTTAGAGGAGTGCAAGCCGTTATCTCTGACCTTGCCCTTGGACCAAGAAGACTGGAAGGATGTACACCTTACCTTCTCAGTCGGGAAGCTGGAAGCTGATATTGCTGAACGCCAGTTCGGTGAGGCACTTCCAAAACTGTCGGAAGTTCTCTTGCATAAAGAGCAAGAGACAAAGGAAAGACTTGCGGCATCGATGTCGTTGCAAACGACACTAGAAACGATGGCAAGTGACCGCAAGGACCAGAATATGTTCATGGTTGTGGCCAAAACCCATCTGGCCACAGTTACGAAGGATCTCTATAGCTTTATTAAAGCTAGGAGAGGCTGTAGAGAGTTCGTGTTCGCCTCGGCTGCAGTGAGGCACGAACCGAGGAAACTGATCTCCTCTCATATTTGGGGTAAAGACCTCTTTCCCAATGAAGTGGTTAAAGAGGTAGTAGACAAGGCCGCCACATAGAATAGGAACCTTCTCAAAAAGTGGAGCTTATATTTTAAGAGAAAGTCTTCTCTGGATGAGGGTCAACAACCCAAGAGGAAGACAAAAAGGCCTAAGCCATCCTCTCGGCCGGCTAAACCCTACCGAGAGCAACAACAACAACTTCCTGTGACCGCGGTGCCTCAGATAGTGTCACAACCTCCAACCACGTACCAGCTGGTACCTCAACTAGTGGCAACACAGTCGACAGTTTTTAACCCAGCCTTCGAAAGGCAGACTTCTTCCTTTCGTTCGAGAGCTAGAGGAATAGCTAGAGGTTCTTCTAGACTGCATCAAGAGGAAGGGGATACAGGGAAGGACGCGGTCAAGGAGGCAAGGCCTCAGGTCCACAACAGCAGAAGTAAGATACTTCCAGTAGGAGGGAGACTACAGCTATTTAGGGATCGCTGGACCCACAGCCTAATTGAAAATGGACTAGGTTGGAGCTGGAGCAGTCCTCCACCTCAATTTCCTCAATTCTTCCAACAATCATCCCCCGTTCTGGAAGAATATGTCCGAGAACTCTTAGACAAAAGAGTAATCCGGAAAGTTAAGTCCATAAAATTCCAAGGAAGGTTGTTTTGTGTTCCAAAGAAGGACTCAGAAAAACTCAGAGTCATTCTAGACTTGTCGCCACTCAACAAGTTCATAGTGAACTACAAGTTCAGAATGCTCACGCTTCAGCTCATAAGGACCCTACTGCCCAGAAGGGCATGTACTGTCTCTATAGATTTGTCTGACGCTTATTGGCACGTTCCAATTAATCATCACCTCTCCTCCTACCTAGGCTTCAAGTTACATAGAAAACTTTACGCCTTCAGAGCCATGCCTTTTGGTCTAAACATAGCCCCAAGGATTGTCACGAAGCTCGCGAACGCAGCCGTACATCAATTACTCCTAAAGGGTGTCCAAGTAGTAGCCTACTTGGACGACTGGCTGGTGTGGGCAGCATCCAGGACAGAATGCATGCAAGCTTCTAAGATAGTGATCCAGTTCCTGGAACATCTGGGATTCAAAATCAACATCATAAAGTCTCGACTCTCTCCAGTTCAAAAATTTCAGTGGTTGGGAATCCACTGGAATTTGGAGTCACATCGGCTTTCCATTCCTAGTAAGAAGAGGAAAGAAATAGCAGGATCTGTCAAGAGACTATTGAAATCCAAATGGATATCAAGATGCGAACAGGAGAGAGTGCTGGGCTCTCTACAGTTTGCTTCGATAACAGATCCAGTGCTAAGAGCACAGCTTAAGGATGCAACAGGAGTCTAGAGAAATTACGCATCAAACGCGCGAAGAGATCTAATAAGACCACTACCGACTCGATTGCGAACGCTTCTCAAGCTGTTGTCCAATGCCAAGCAATTGAAGAAATCAATACTTCTTCAACCTCCTCCCCCGTCAGTAACTATCCACACAGACGCTTCAAAGGAAGGCTGGGGAGGTCACTCTCATCAGATGAGAGTCCAAGGTGCTTGGTCCAATCTTTTCAAGTCATTTCACATCAACTTTCTAGAAGCCATGGCAGTACTTCTGACACTAAAGAAAGTTTCTCCTCGCCACTCGACCCACATAAGACTGGTTCTAGACAGCGAGGTGGTAGTGAGATGCCTGAATCGACAAGGGTCGAGGTCACCTCAAATCAACCAAGTGATGTTGGCCATATTCCGTTTGGCGGAAAGGAAGAAACGGCACCTGTCAGCAGTTCACATTCAAGGGTTCCGCAATGTGACAGCGGACGCTCTATCCAGGTTTACACCTATAGAGTCAGAATGGTCCCGTGACGCAGGATCGTTCTCCTCCATGTCGAGTCAAGTCCCAGAGCTGCAGATAGACCTCTTTGCGACGAAAGACAACAAGAAAATAGATCGTTACGTGTCCCCTTACGAAGATCCGCTAGCGGAGGCAGTGGACGCTATGTCCCTGGACTGGAACAGATGGTCCAGTATCTATCTGTTCCCTCCGCACAACCTCCTTTTGAAGGTCCTCGATAAGCTGAGATCCTTCAAAGGGAAAGCAGCAATAGTGGCCCACAAGTGGCCAAATAGCGTGTGGCTCCCTTTGGCATTAGAACTGCGACTAAAATTCGTACCGCTACCGGATCCATCCGTGTCTCAGCGAGTACAGAAGTCAACTGTCTTGGCTTCATCACAGAAAACATGGAACCTACATCTCAGTATTTCTCTCCTTAACGATGAGAAAAGATTCGGTGTTAAAAGTCAGTTCAGACTTTTGGAGCAAACCAGAAGACATTATGAGGCTTCAGGGAAGAAACCGATATCCCTTCTCAAGGCGAAGAAACCAAAAGATATCTAGACAGATTCCTATTTATCATTCTTCATCAACCTTCATGGGCAAGGTTTAGCAGCCAACACAATTCTTTTGTTCAAGTCTGCCTTGCAAAGACAGATACCATATGCCTTACAGGTCGACTTTTCTAATGACGTTCTTAATGAACTACAAAGGCCCATGCTAGGCTTAGCCCTTCAGCACCTCCAAGGACCCTTTGCATAGTCAGTAGATAAGATTCTTCATTGTGTATAAATAATGAACAATAAGGAATGCGCTTAGAGGGCCTTGAATTTTAAGTCATATTTCTGCGTGTACTCGCTTTGGGGGTCAGAGTTAGTGAAATAGTGGCTCTCTCTAGAGAGGAAGGCCACGTCCAGTTCTTGGAGGGAGAACTGAATCTATTTCCAGACCCAACGTTTCTTACCAAGAACAAGCTACCTACCAACAGGTGGGGTCCCTAGAGAATCTGTCCTCTGAAGGAAGATGCATCTCTATGTCCAATAGAGTGCCTAAGGTCTATCTTCATAGAACCTCAGACTTTATGGGAGGACAGCTATTCAGAAGAGAAACCCTGGGTTCAGAGTTTTCTATAACTAAGGATGAATCTCTCCCGTGTTATTCACGGAACGGATCCCGACAGTACACCCGTTATACATGTTCCGAGGAAAGTTGCCTCTTCCATAAAATTTCTTAAATTATATGGACTTTGAACATCCTTGTTTGTACACCGGCTGGTAGTCACCCAAGGCATTCTTTACGCACTATGCGAAGCTAGTGGAGCAGCTTAAGAATTCTGTGGTAGCAGCAGGTAGAATTCTTTAACCTTCTATTTTTAGATCTGCAAGGAATATTGTAGTTAATTTGAGACGATTAATTAAGAGGGTGCGTGTGTAGTCACTGTATGTTACTACACACTGAGCGATAGGCCACGAAAGTGTCCTTACAAACTGTTCCATTGTTGTCGGTGAACTATAGCATAATACGGACACTTGTGCCAAGCGTTTTTTTTACGCTAGTGTAAATTAACAGTATACAAACTATATCATTATTATTAATAATTCAATTGAAGTGGCAAATCTGTTTCCTAGTAGACGAAACAATATTTTCTGTTAACTGTTTTTCTTCATGCTTTGACGCATATCATTCACGTTTTATAAATTTTATAAATGTTGATCTGATATGTACGTTTATTAGATTTTAATAAACTAGTTCATAGTCTTATTCGCCCACACCCATTTTATTCGAAATGTACTGAGCATTAAGATTAAAATATGGATATTTTTATCACGGTATGTCTTTTAAGACTGTTCCCTGATTCAAGCAAAAGTCCACTCACTCTAACCCTTCCTTGGAAGGGTTGACGTGGTACCCTAACGGGATAGTGGCAAAGAGGCAAATTTGTTCCTATGCGGATACAACCATTATCCAATAGTTTATAAGAGCAGTCACATTGGGGAAGGTGTCACAAATTCATACTGACATTGGTGACTCTTATACAAACTTTGCTTTATATTGTATAGGGCGAGACCACTATATAAGCTTGTCATTTTGTCATCCATAATTATTATGTACTCCTCGAGACTTTTTCCAGAGTCTAGGACGACTCTTCCCTGTAGGGGGCAGGAAGCACTAACATAGTTCATGCTTAGATGAAATGATGTATGACGGTAACATCATAGGTCTCTAGGTCCAGACGGACCAGGAAAATACTCTCTTGAGAGTACGGCACTGATTGAGAATCCGCAGATACAGTAATGCTCTGGTAAACTTCCATCAGGATGACATGGCCTGAGCCCAAAAAACGGATTTTGAGTGAAGCGAAAAATCTATTTTTGGGTCAGGTAGCCATGTCGTCCTGATGGACCCGCCCTTCCTTTTATTGTAAAAGGGCTTATTGACCCCTCCCTATAATACAGTATCTGTAACACCTCGTATATCGCTACTAGGAATAAAGAGGGCGCTAGCGCCTTCATCAGATACACACTGGAAACGGAATGGGAGAGATGCCTTATGAGCGGCTCTCTTTTCATTCTCGTTTCAGATTCTTGTCACTATAACCCCTCAAAGCGTTGATACTGTTCAGGGTGAAGATAGCTATGTGACGTGTCAAGAATACGTCCTCTGATATTATGCGATATCCCTGTGAGATTATTTAGGGATATTCGCTCCAGGAGTTAGAATTCTGGATACCTTAAGGTAAAACTCTCTGGGAATATCACTGTAGTCAAATATACCCTAGAAAGCTACCTATTAGGAACTTCCATCAGTAGGACATGGCTACCTCACCCAAAAATAGATTTTTTGCTTTGCTCAAAATCCGTTTTATCGCACTCGAGGGGTTTGTTATTCATGAGGTTCCATTTTCATTTCCTTTACCATTTGTAGGATTTATATGTTTTGCTTTCTTCAACAAAGATGTTAGTGTTATGTATTTTCATTATGATTTCTTTACAAAGGTTAAGGTTTTCCCTTGCGTAAAGAAATTAAAAAGAGAAACCCAACAATTATTTGTCCTAGCATTATAAAAATGTTACACTTAATCGGACTCTGAATGTTTTAAGAAGGATTCTCATTGAAAGATCTATAAACATTTGAAACGAGGAATAGGAGAAATGCGTTGACTATTGACGTCATATTAACGTCATGGGAAATCTTACGTATTCCGTAATTTTTTAAGGTTCATTATTTTTCTATCAAAATGCTCTACACTTTCTTGAAAGTTGTGCAATCATCCCTTAGCTTGAGAAGCCTCAAAGGAATCTGTCGACATGAAATATGGCATGGATTTTGTAGGTTATTATTCATTTCCTTACTTGGCTGTTTTACATGTTGAAACTCTTGGGCTTATAGCGTCTTGCATTTCCAACTACGGTTTTAGCTTAGCTAATAATAATAATAATAATAATAATAATAATAATAATAATGATAATAATAATAATAATAATAATGATAATAATAATAATAATTAAAACATAAATTAAGAATGTAAAAAATCCACTATTCCCTGAACTTCACTGTAGGTGAATATCTGAGTATGTTCAACTTCAATACACAATAATTACAGAAAGAGAATGACTTATAAACAATAATATTCTACAGTAATGAGAAAAAACGAAAGGTATGCAGAATATAAATTCGCATCATAAGTATTTATATTACTTATAACTATTTTCTATTTAATTTTTACTTTGAATATTCTTATGGCGGCAGGAAGGACTCCTAATTTTCAAATTTAATATTTTCATGGAAATGCTTGGTACTCGGTAGTGTCCTTGCTGCGGCTGTTAAAGGCTGTTGGTCCATTTAACTAACTCCTCTCTCTCTCTCTCTCTCTCTCTCTCTCTCTCTCTCTCTCTCTCTCTCTCTCTCTCTCTCTCTCTCTCTCTCTCTCTCTCTCTCTTTTTTTTTTTTTTTTTTTTTTTTAACAAAGCTTACATGGTCGAAGAACAACAGAGGAGGGCAAGACTCAGAATCCACCAATATGGAGTCAACACCTTAAGATATCTTCAGCTTAAACTAAAAAAAATACATTTGCGTTTTTTTTTTTTTTTTTTTTTTTTTGAAGACTCTATAGCACGTATTGCTAAATTACAACATCCGGATCCCAGGCATTTCTCGTCGTAATGGAATTTGAGACCTACTTTTACCTTGGCCATCACCATAGTCATCTAGCCTGGATTGATACGGTGAGTACCAAGCATATAATAGGGTAATATGTTAAAGGTAACTGTATTCTATCTCCAAGGCCTTTGTGTTGCCTCTTTATAAAATTAATACTTCCTCCCTGCCATGATTTTATAATTTATAATATATCTTACAAATTATAAGTGATTGAAAATATTTTTCTTGTCTTTATTTCAGTTATTGCCGTTGCTCTTTCTTGTGGTTAAACTTTATAATTATTTAGGTATTGGTAAGGAATTTACTTGGTAATAATTTCCGTCACTTGGTTATAAATGTGACATAGATTTTTATTATTGTATCGCTATTTGAAGGATAAAACGCATATTTCAGGATATGTTTATCCAGATCGGATATATGTTTTACGTGGTCTGGTGGTTTTAAATTTCTTCAATTAGCCCAAGTTTACTCACAGCAAGTACTGATATTATTTCATAGTTTTCTTAAATTGAATACATTATATTTTATATTTACATTGGAATATTCGTTTTTGGAATAAATTCAATACCTGCTGCTATAGCTAATCGTTTATATTGTCATATTATAACTAATGATTTTTCATGTACCTATTTACTTGCAGGCGAGGAAGTAAAGTTGATCCTAACCAGGAAATACCGTAGGAATTGAAAACATCAAATCATCTGATATACTAACTTTAAGAATTATTGTTATCCAGTTTATGTCAATTCATTTTTTAATTATAGTTTAAGGTTCTCATGTATAAATAAAAATGTTGTTTGTATGATATCTATAATTTCTTATTCCAGGTAGCAAGCCACGTGCTTACATAATCTATTTTCAGCTTAAGAGTCCAAACCAAAAAGTGAATTAAACACAAATCCGACATGTATGAATATTGGCAATTGGTGAATATTGGCAATTGTTTTAAAAACTATCTGCCAGCAAGTAAAAGCCAGTGAAGAAAAATATAAGAAGGACGATCTCCCGATATCCAAAGCATAAATTGGAAGCGTTATGGCAGCAAGCCCTCTATGAATATAGGGTAATCTAGATTTCCAGTAAAAACTTCCATACACAAAGAAAACAATACCAGTATAAGAATTGACACGTTGAGTTGAAAATACAAGGGACTTTTACTGGGTTGCTCTTCTTCCTTGCCATATGTAAAACAATGTAACACGTACAGATGGACGCATGAATTCCTGGTAAACCCCACTTTGAGGGAGCGCGCCCTGTAACAACCTAACTGTACGGAGAAGTCTTATGTATAGCCCCACCACCTCTGCCATCCTTGATGATTGATCTTTTTTTTTTTTTTGGGGGGGGGGGGGGGAGTCCGGGTTGTTGTTGAAGAATGCATCTGTTTTATTCTTGACTTTATGTGAGACTAAATGGAAAGGATGACTGTAGGAGAAAGAAGAGATGACTCTGAATATAACCAATGCTGGGTGTGTATAAAATAAATAAATAAATAAATGATAAATTGGATGACTGAATAGTAGATGAGAAGTGCCAATAAAATCAAACGTTGAAACATATGATTAGATTGTTGGAGCCACTCTCCTTCACGGAATTGGCTAGTTAATACTTTGGATAGTGTATAGCAACATGTTTAGCAGACGAGGATTAGAAGGATTTGAAACTCATAGACACAACATTATTCAGACGTTCATGATATAACAACCATGACTATTGTTATTTTCATAAGTCTGTAGCATTTAAGCTCTGTTCATTTATCCAGCTCTTACTAATAATTTATCTGTATAGCTCTCTAAAAAAAATTTAAATTTATCCTTAATATCATAATAATTGTAAGTATAATGAAGATATATTATTTATATCAGTATTAGAGTTTATAATTTGTATGCTGCAAACTTTGATAGAAATGAAACGCGAGGGCCATTGTGAAAACATCATAATCCTACTTATATCTGGATACCGCATGGAAATTGAGTATTGACCTCATAATGTTCCACTTTGTACTATATATACTCTATAATTAATGGTTTCAATTCTGGGTGAGTCAACATTGGCACTGATAAGACCCATGTTTAAGAGAACAACTTTGGAATGCTTTGACTCCCTACATGGTATAGGAGAGTGAATTACTTTAACGAGAGCCATCAAAATGGGAATAATTGTCACTCTTGTTTATGAAAGAATTAACAACCATCAGACTATGGTTCTATTACTACGATATTGCATTCCTATACTCCCTATGGCGTCCATAACAAAAACTCTTTATAATCTATTACTTAGAAAATCAGTAATGATGTTAGGAAAAAAACAGTATTAAAGATTGTAAGAGGGACATCTTCATAACTTGCAGAAAGTAACAGACAACTAAGGAGCTAAGGTATCAGCAATCTTAAAAAAAAAAAAAAAAAAAAAAAAAAAAAAAAAAAAAAAAAAAAAAAAAAAAAAAAAAAAAACCATATGGATCAACACTCCCATAAGGTTCGAGGTCCATCAAGGGTGGTTTAATTTCATGGGACCGAAAAGCTAGCTACTGTAGTTAGTTTAGCCTTAGGAAAACAGAAATGAAGACGTTGAGATACTTCCGCTAGAGAGTAATTGGGTCCTTTGACTGGCCAGACTGTACTACATAGGACCCTTCTCTCTAGTTACGGTTCTTTCCTTTTGCCTAAACAGACACCGAATAGTCTGGCCTATTCTTTACAGATTCTCCTCTGTCCTCATACACCTGACAACACTAAGATCGCCAAACAATTCTTCTTCTCTCAAGGGGTTAACTACTGCACTCTAATTTTAGTGGCTACTTTCCTCTTGGTAAGGGTAGAAGAGACTCTTCAGCTATGGTAAGCAGCTCTTCTAGGAAAAGGACATTCCAAAATAAAACCAATGTTCTCTAGTCTTGGGTAGTGCCATAGCCTCTGTACCATGGTATTCCACTATCTTGGGTTAGAGTTCTCTTGTTTGAGGGTACACTCGGGCACACTGTTGTATCTAGTTTCCTCTCCTCTTGTTCTGTGATAGTTTTTTAAAGTTTATATATGATATATTCATTTTAATGTTGTTATTCTTAAAATA
>NC_090728.1:115431595-115441595 GCF_036898095.1 Palaemon carinicauda | reverse complement strand
TAGTGCGCTACTAAAGACAGTTGGCAGTGTATGGACAACTGTGTTGGTGTCAACATATAATATTATATATACACATATATTCACTTTTGGTGTTAGTAGTGTGCGGTTAATGTTAAGTTTTGTTAGTTTTTTTTATTTGAATGGTGTTAGTTTATTGTACAGTATATTTAATATCAAGTTTATGATTAGTTTTAAGTGTTTTGATTGTGGATGGTTTCGGTATTAATTATTTTAGTTTTAAGGATATGATTTGTTTTTATGTCCTTTTTGTCCAAGAGTCCCACTGCTGATAACGTAACGGGAAAGTTTGTATTGAGGAGACTATTTTCAGTTAGAGTGATTCAAGGGTGTGGGAGTTGTTCTTGTAACATCCCGCCACATTATTTTGGCACCCGAACAGGGACTGCCGAGGTGGGATAGGAAGCTGGACTCTTGGACGAAGGACTGATAGGATTAGGAATTAGATTTAAGGCTGAAGAAATAATAATGGAAGTGCAGAACTAGTTACTGAGGGAGGAGTTGCGGTTGGTTAAAGAACGGGAGCAGAAGTTGATAATTGAGAAAGAGAGGTTGCTAGTAGAGAATGAGAGGTTGAACTGTGAGAATGAGGAGATGCAAAGGAAACTGAGGGAATTTCAGGAAACTGTAGAGAGAGTGGAAGAGGATGTTGAGATGAGGATGCAAGAGAATGAAGAACAAATGGAGAAACGAATGGAAGCTATGATGGGGAAAGTAATGGGGATGATGAAAACGTTCATGGGTGAAGATGCAGTCGGAGGAGTGGCTTCTGCTTCAGGTTATGGGTTGATAGTGGAAGAGAAGGCTAGGGTAAGTGATAATGGGAAAGGAAGTGATAGTGATAGTAATAGTAACAGTGATAGTAAGATTGAAGATAAGGGAATTAGGCATAGTAAGGGTGAACAGAAATATGATAGGAAGAATGAGAAAAAAGGTAAAAGTGTTTGAAGAAAGAGAATAAAAAGTGTCAGGATGAGAGCAAGGAAGATCGTGAATGGGTGAAAGTGTTGAGTAAGAAAAGGGCTAGGAAGAGTATGATCAAGGATAGGAGTATGAGTGTGGAATTAGATTCTTTATATTCAAGTGAGGAAGTAGTAAACAAGAAGTAAGGTAGCAGTAATGATAGCAGTTAGAATGAACGTGATGCGTGTAAGACTGTGTTTATGAGAGAGGTACCTCGGTGTGAAAGGTTCAATGAGCATAGTATTAGGGATGTATACGAGTTTTTCAAGGAGTATGAGAGGTACTGTCAGGATAAGTATGGTGATAGTAAGAGAGTTTGGGCTAGGGTGTTAGGAGAATATTTGACTGGGTATTTGGTGACGATGTATGGTGTGATAATGAGTGTGGGGGATGTTCAATATGATAGTGTGAAAGGTAGGATTATTGAGCAGGTAAAATGTATGGAAGGGAGTGTTAGGTATAAGCATAAGAATGACTTTGATGTAGCACGGGTGAATGTAGGAGAAGCGATATCGATGTATGTATGTAGGTTGGAAATGTTAGCTAGGAAGAAATATGGGGATGAAGGCATAAATAAGAATAAGGAATTAATGAAGAAGTTTTTGGCTACTGTACCTGAAAATGTTGCTGAATTTATTACTTTGAAACGAAGTAGAAAATGAGGTGGACAAAAGAAAGACTGACCTGGGATGATATTTTATAGATAGTTGAGGATGACGAGTTGGATAGGTGTATGACATGAAAACAAATCTATGAGTGTAAGAACTGGAATGGAGGAAATTGTGCTAAAATTTGTTAGTTTTAGAGATGCTCTTATGAGAGGACCGATGAGGGTAGCTGATAGTGTAGTATATAGGAGTGTTAGGGCGAGTATTTTGGGAATACCTGTAAGGACAAATGAAGGGTTTAGGCAAGGGAATCAGGTTTGGAGAGATGGGAGTGCTACTGCACAGCGAGGTAGGTCAGGTAGTTGTGTCCGTGAAGAGAACTGTTATAGGTGTGGAAAAGTAGGGGATAAAAAGAATGAATGTAGATGGGCTCTAGGTGCTTGTTTTGGATGTGGTGAGGTAGGGCATAGAATTAGCGAGTGTAAAAAAGAAAAAGAGGTTAAGTGTTTTCGGTGTGGTATGACTGGGCATATAGCGAGTGGATGTAGGAGTAATCGTACAAATGTGATTTGCAGCAATTGTGGTAAGGATGGGCATTATGAGAGGATGTGTAGGGAACAGCGTGTGGAGTGTACTGAATGTGGTGTAGATGGGCATATAGCTAGGGTTTGTAGGAAGAAGGGTTTAGCTCAGCCAGGATGTTCGGGAAACTAGGTAGCAAGAGGGTTCAGCTGGGTGAGTCCTCCTGTGTGTGTGGAAGGAATAGGATTAATGTTCGTGAGAATGAGATGAATAATTGGTTGGTAATGAGTAAGTATGAACCTAGTATGCATGAGAAGTTAGGGCTTGAAAATAAGCAATTAGTCATAGTTGAAGATAGGAAAAAGAAGCATTTGAAAATTTTTAGTGAGGAAAAAGTGCAAGGGAAAGTTATTGCCATAGGTAGGAACCGGTATAGGCATGACAAGGGTGTAAATGTACAAGTGAGTGTGGAAGATAAATGTATTAGTACAGATGAATCATGGCTGAATAAGAATGATACCTATAGTGTGTGTGGTTTTTCCTTAGATAATGTAAAAGAAAGTATGAATAACGCAAGAGTGAGAGATAGGAGAATGATAAGTAGTATGAATGAATCTTTTATTAAAGTAGAAAATGGTTTTGATGAAATGGATGAATTGCTGACAGAAATAAGTGAGATTTTAGGGCCAGATGAGAACGAGGTAGATGGGATTGTACATGATATATTAGATGATAGGGATGTAGATACGAATAGTATTAATGTAGCGAGTGATTGTGATAAGGAACAAGTGAATGAGAGAGTGTATGAAGGCCCAGTTATTCGGAGTAGAGGTCCCGTTCCCGACTGCGACTGGGTAATGAAAAAAATAATGTAAGTGGATGTGTGAAGATGTAGAAGGATTTGGTAAAGTAAGGAGGGTGGAATGTGGAGGATTTTTTTTTTTTTTTTATTATTGTTTTTTTTGTCAAATCCTAAGAGAGAGAGAGAGAGAGAGAGAGAGAGAGAGAGAGAGAGAGAGAGAGAGAGAGAGAGAGAGAGAGAGAGAGAGAGAGAGTATCGATTGTTTGTTGTGAGAAAGACTGTTGGTATAAATGAGGTTGTTTGTTTACTTTTAGCTAGGTTAGGAAAGTGGTAGATGTTTTGGAGCGAATGCTTTTTTTGATTGACTGCGACTTGAGGCAGTTGTGTGATTTAAGTGCTGGATTTACTATTATTTTTCTTTACCAGGGTGGAAGTGATCAATTATTTTTTTGAGCCGTGATTCCTCCTTATAGTGCTTACTCCTTTGGAAAGATTTTCTTTGAGTATGAAATCGATTGTTGACGACCTGGCTTATAATAAGGAACTTGGCACGACTGCTCGGATTTAGATAATTGTTGATGACCCGAAACAAATTTACTTCCAATTGCTGCTGATGATGATAATGATAGAGATGATGACGATGATGATGATAACATCCAGGACCCCAATCAGGGAAGTTGGTGTGGCAAATTGCCACCCAGTGGACTGTTGGCCTTACAGGGGTGTGGTAGTGTGCTGCAAAAGAGAGTTGGCAGTGTATGGACAACTGTGTTGGTGTCAACATATAATATTATATATACACATATATTTATTTTTGGTGTTGGTGGTGTGCAGTTAATGTTAAGTTTTTTAGTTTTATTTATTTGAATGGTGTTAGTTTATTGTATATTTAGTACCAAGTTTATGATTAGTTTTAAGTATTTTGATTGTGGATGGTTTTGGTATTAATTATTTTAGTTTTAAGAAATATAGTTTTAAGGATAAGTTTTGTTTTTTTGTCCTTTTTGTCCAAGAGTCCTTCTGCTGATAAAGTAAGAGGAAAGTTTGTATTGAGGAGACTATTGTCAGTTAGAGTGATTGAAGGGTATGGGGGTTGTTCTTGCAACATCCCGCCACACTAGGAGGTACCTACAGTGCAATAATGAAAGTCCTTTAGCTTTGGTTAATGATAAGTCAGAGGTTAGTAGCAGAAGTCCCGTAGACAGACCTGTAGTAGATAGGAGTAGTTTAATGAATAGAAGTAAGCCTAATGCTTCTAATCCCCAATCGTGACTCAAGTATAACAAATATATGTGGTTCTGCCAGTCGTTAGTCATGAAGAGGGCTCTGAATGGTTTTGGAAAATTTACTGGAAATTTTGTATTGTTGTGAAGTTTTCCGGATTCAGTTGTGTCCGCTCCTTTGTTTAATGTCCGCATGTCTTTTCCAAGATATGATCGCGTGACTGAGTTGGCTGTGATGGATATTCTACCTATCCTAGGTATTGATGGTGTCCTGGGAAATGATATGTTGGATAGTGAGAGACGGGAGCTGTTCCGTATATTATCAGTAAATTCTAGTCCCGTGGCTGTAATGACTCGGTCCGCAGCAAAAGCTGCTAATTTACCTGGTGTGGAGAGCAATTATGACTTAATGTTAAGTAGTGTAGAGTTAGATGTTTTAAGGCCTGGGCCAGTAGAGAGTAGTTGTAGTGATGTAGTTAATATGAAACTTGATTGGGACAGAGCTGCTTTTATTAAAGCTCAAAAAGAAGAATTTAATTTTGATTTGGGAGATGTTGAGGATCTGACTAAACCTAGGTTTGGAGTTGTAAAGGGCTTATTATCTAGGTTTAGTCATCCCACATCTGATAATTTGAATAAAATTGGTCGGGTGCAACAGATCGTGGTACCTTCTCAATTAAGAAATTCTGTTTTGGAGTTAGCTCATACTATTTTTTTTTCAGATCATTTGAGAGTGTTAAAAACTTTTCATTGCCTGGCTAGGTATTTTTGGTGGCCTGGAATTAAATTGAGTGTGAAGCAGTTTATCAGAGAGTGTGAGACTTGTCAGGTTATGGGTAAACCAAACCAGGAGATCCCTAAAGCCCCGTTGCATCCCATACATGCTATAGGTGATGTCTTTTCTGAGTTAGTAATTGATGTGTTAGGTCCCTTACCCAAAACTAAAACAGGTTACGTATATTTAATAACTATCATAGATAGAGCTTCTCGCTTTCCTGAAGCTATACCTATGAGGGGAATTGCTTCCAAAGTTGTCTTTGAAAAATTAATGGATTTTTTTTCCAGGTATGGTCTCCCTCGTGTAATTCAGACCGACTGTGGGATGAATTTCACAAGTAAGGTATTTAGGGGTAAGTGTGCTGAACTGGCCATTTGGTACATTACCAGCGTACCTTATCACCCGGAGAGTCAAGGGGTGGTGGAAAGGTTCCACCAAACACTCAAGTCTGTCCTGAAGAAACATTGTTATGATTATGATAGTGACTGGGACAAAGCCCTCCCTTTTGCCCTCTTTGCTATCAGGAATCACCCTAACTCTTCCACTGGTATAGCTCCTTTTGAGTTGGTATTTGGGTACAAGGTTCGTGGACCATTGGTATTTTTTTTTTTAATTGCTCATATCCAACCAGAAGGAGGAAATAAATATCAAAAGGTTTGTGAAAGACTTGAAGGGAAGAATGGTTAGTGCCTGTAAGTTTGCCAGGAAAAAATTTGGAATGGCCCCAGTCAGTATTGAAGAATAAGTTTGACAAAAAGGTAAAGGTACGTCCATTTAAACCTGGGGAGTTGGTTTTTGTGCTGAGTATGGACCCGGATAGTTTTCTCGAACGAAGATATAAGGGCCCTTGGAAGGTTTTGAGGAAACTGTCAGAGGTTAACTATGAAATTGAGGCTCCCGGTTCAAGCCGTAAATGTAGAATATCTCATGGTAATCGTCTGAAACCTTATATTGGTAAGCAAGGTGATCCATTAGCGATAGTGTCCGAGCCTGTGTCTGTGGTATTGGATGTGCCTCCCGAGGAGTCTGAAGAGTTAGGGTGTCAGTTTCTTTCGGATGCATTGGGTGAAAATATGCAAAACTTGGAGATGTTAAAAAGTAGTTTAGATCATATAGATGTTAACAAATGGGAGGATGAGCTTGATTTAATCTATTCCTTTTCAGATCTTTTTCAGGAGGATCCAGGTAGGACAAATATTTCAAGTCATGACGTTAATGTAGGTGATGCTTCACTTGTGAAGCAGTCCTTACCATCTGAACCCAGTAAAATTGGATTTGGTCAGTAAGGAGATACAGTATATGTTGAAACATAACCTTATTCAACCATCTGTAAGTCCCTGGAGTTCTCCAATTGTATTAGTAAATAAAGTAGACGGTAAGTTCTGCATGTATGTGCACTACCGTAAAGTGAACACCAATGCGAAAAATGATTCTTTTCCTCTCCCTTGTATTGATGAATGTCTGGATCGGATTGGTTCTGCCAATTTACTACTAAGCTGGATCTTTTAAAGTGTTATTGGTAGGTTCAATTGTCCGACCGAGCTCGTGAAATATCCACATGTGTCACTCCGTTTGGCCTTTACTAGTGTAAAGTTATGCCTTTTGTAATGAAAAATGCTGTATGTACTTTTCAAAGGCTCATGAATAGGGTAATTTGTGGTTTGGAAGGAGGGGAAATTTATATTGATGACTTGGTAGTATATAGTAATGACTGGAATACCCACATGTTAAGGTTACGTAAGGTTTTTGAAGTCCTTAGGTGTGCAGGGTTAGTTGTTAATTTGGCTAAGTGCGAATTGGGCCAAGCCAAGGTTTGTTATTTGGGTCACAAGGTAGGTTTAGGTCAGGTTGCTCCGAAACAAGTTAACCTCAAGGCAATTATAAATTTGAAAAGGCCTGGTAATATTAGAGAGGTAAGAAGAGTGCTGGGAATGACGGGTTATTACCGTAGATTTGTGCGTAATTACTCTGATCTTGCTCAGCCTCTTACTAGTTTATTAGAAAAAGGAAAACACTTCTTGTGGTCGGATCAGTGTGAGGAATCGTTTAACAAGCTTAAATCAGTATTAATTACTAACCCCATTTTGACTTCCTCTGATTTAGAGAAGCCTTTTTTTATAGCAGTAGATACCAGTGACATCGGCATTGGAGGTGTCCTTTTTCAGAGAAAGGAGGACAGTGTTCATCCTATGTCTTACTGTAGTAAAAGCTTCGGACGGCGAAAAAACGTTACTCCACCATAGAAAAGGAAGCTCTTTCTTTGGTCCACTCTCTTAACTATTTCAAGCCGTATGTGAAAAATTTTTCTTTCCCCCTTGATATATGGACGGACCATAATCCTCTAGTTTTCATCGAGCGGATGAAGGGAGCAAACCAGAGGATTTTGCGCTGGGCCCTTTTTCTGCAGGAATTCCATTTGATTATAAAACATGTTAAAGGGACAGACAACAAAATTCCTGACACCCTTTCTAGATTTTTGTGTTCTTACCTGATCCTTCTCATATGCCGCCCTGCTCGTTTCTCCATTTAGGTTGTATGGAAAATTTTTTTAGGATGTAGTTCTGTTTTAAATAATAGCTTTGTAGATAAAGTTTAGGAGGTTTCTTTGAGTGGTATACACTAGTTTTTTTTAAAGGTTCCCCTGAATCGATTATTGATTTGTCCTGATATACTAAGACTTTTGATTGTATAACAATATATGTCTTTTTGGACTATAATGCCGGTGCATTGTAGGTTAAAGTGTATGTCTGTGGGTGTACCTGTACGCTTATTTAGGTTTAGTTAGTTAGGTTTGTTTCCATAGAATTGGAGATTTTTGACGAAGTACGGTAATATTGGATTTTTTAAATAATGATAATCTATGAAAAGTTTTTGGTTTGTATTCTTTAGGGGTACTTTCTGTTTGGTTTTGGGTTTATTGTTCTATTATTATAATTATTGGTCTTACTTTACAGGCGCATTTCCATTTGTATTTAAAAAGAAAAATAATAGTTTTTCTGTTTTATTTTTTTTTTCTCCGGGGAGGAAGGTATTATGTATTAACATGATTTTTGCTTTTGTTTACGTCAGCCTTGTTACTGCATTTTTTTTTTCTTTTTTTATGTAAAATTAACTTAAGATTTAGGTAATAAGGTTTCAGATTCTTTTGAAGTGCTGTTTTAACCTCCTCCCCGCTCACTTAAAAATTTATAAGTGTCTACTTTAACGCTTGTTTCTTTTCTGTGTTTTTCGAGTCCTTAGGGAGAAGAGACACCTGTGTTTAAGTGCAAGGAACTCGATTGCTTGAAGAGAGTTTGAGCTCGCCACTCCCCTGACCTACTGCAGCAGTTGGCTTTGCGTACATTCTAGAGGATTGCGACGCAAACGTTTGACAGCTTTAAGCAGGTGCATTTCAGCCACTTGTGGTAATTTGTGCTTTCTGTGTGTTCTCTTCTGCGGTTTTCGGTGCCGACGTAGGAATCGTGGCATCAAAGTGGACGCAGGAGGGACACCGCCGTCGACGGGAATAAGTCATACTCGACGTAAGCAGTTGTGGGAGCTTTGGAGGCAGTTATTAGGTAGGAGATATTTTTTACCTTTTTTGGGCTGGGGAACAGAGCTCCGTTTCCACCCCCCCCCCCAGCCCCACCCCCTTTGAGGAGGAGTCCTGCGAAGCTACACTCCTATAGTAGCTGAGTGACGATGTGGTAATAGGAGTCGCTACTTTGGTTGGAGCAGGTGGTGGTTTCATCCAGCCCCAAGGAGTTTGAGAGTATATATGCTGTGTGTGTATATATATATATATATATATATATATATATATATATATATATATACAGTATATATATATACAGTATATATATATATATATATATATATATATATATATATATATATATATATACATACATACATACATACATATATATATATATATATATATATATATATATACATATATATATATATATATATATATATATATATATATATATGTATATATGTATATATATATATATATATATATATATATATGTATATATGTATATATATATATATATATATATATATATATATATATACATATATACATATATCTATATATATATATATATATATATATATATATATATATATATATATATATATATATTTATATATATAATTTGTGTGTATGCTTTGATGTTTAGTTATTCGATTCTCTATCGTTGAGATTGTGGTGCTTCACGTTGAGAATTTTGTTATTATCAAACTCCGTCTCTTTATGTGCCTTTTATTAGACATTAGTGTTCATGTGTTGGGTTGTTATTTGTTAATTCTAATAGATAGGTAGTCACAAGGCTGACTGTTCTAAAAATATTTGTTAATAAATAATGTTAATTTGTCCCAATTGTTTTCGTTTCCGCTGATCAATTTGCTGTTGCGTATTTTTTTATAAACACTGACCTCAATTATTGTGAAATAATAACTTGCGCCACGGCCCAACGAGGGTTGTAACACACACACACACACACACACACACACATCTACATATATATATATATATATATATATATATATATATATATATATATATATATATATATATATATATGTATATATATATATATATATATATACATACATACATACATACATACATACATATATATATATATATATATATATATATATATATATATATATATATATTATGCATATTTAAATATATAAGAACTTGTAATGAATTATGATGTTCAAGAAAATTATAAAAGAAAAATTCATATTGATAAATTGCCGTGAAATTTACTTTTTAACATTAGTATTACTTGTTTTTTATGCTAGACATTTTATTTCACTAGTTCAGTATTAAGGGTTCTTGTTTCTCTAATTGAGGGTTCCTGTTTCCCGAAGTTAATCTAGCATTTAACAGAGTCGTTTTTTATTTATCATAGGAAATGCAAATTTCAACATCAAACTGGCAAAACTCTATTCTAGTTCCCTTGAGAAAATTTCAGGTAAACATTTCTCAGACATTTTCTCGTGCGGTCATGCTTTACCTGTCTCTATTATTATTGTCATTATTAATTGCTAAGCTACAACACTATTTGGAAAAGCAGAATGCTAT
>NC_090728.1:115394095-115411595 GCF_036898095.1 Palaemon carinicauda | reverse complement strand
GAATTTTACGTTAGTTAAACAGGCGGATATTAATAAACGACCAAAATAAGACATGAAGGAAGCTTATTGAAATATAAATATAATATCAACGGAAATCTTGTAGGTATAAGTAACTATAACCTGTTAATAAATAAAAGTATTAAAAAATGACAGTGGAGATTAACTTCGGAATTTTCAAAGGTCAACGTTATTCAGTAACAAATGATAAATTGAAATCATAAGTTGGAAGCTATGCTTCACTCAACTAAATATGGAAATTGAACATAGTCTATCAATATTAAAGGCGATATATCTTTCTTGATTAAAGATTAAAACAGAGAAAGCAGTAATTTATACAGAAAATTTTCATCAGGATTTGAGAGGTTATCAAGTGATCTCTCCCTACCCCCAATCTTCCACAAAAAAATAAAATGTATCAGTCAGTTTTGTATTTTAATATGAACTACTTAGGAACACGTTTCGTAAGTAATGATTCTAATAGTTAAATGCTTTTATATGTAGAGAGGATCAAATCCCTTTATTTTTTGTTGGAAAATATGACAATTACATAAGTATATATGATAACCCATGAGAGTTATAAGCGATAGGCATTTAATCTGAGATATCTAAAGCTAAGACTTCAACATTACAAATGGATGTCAAGTTGGCAATTATTATTCTGATATTTTTAGTTATGAATGAACTATAGACAAAGCAACAGGTGCATCAACTGGGTTTCATTTATGTTTACAAAATGTATATCTTATTTAGCCAGGAAAAATAGATTTATCATCAACAAGATATAAGAAAATTTGTCTTCATAAATAGTATAAACATTTAAATGTATTATGGAACTATTGATATAATACATTTAATGTTTATAGAATTATACTTATACGCAAATTCAACATATGTTTAGTAAATTAACGAGTATTTGGTTCTCTGTAAAGCAGAGTTATTATCTTTTTAGAGAGAATAACATTCTAAATGTAAAACAAAATTCTTTGGTGCATATCAAAAATTATATGAAACATACAAATATCCCACTTGGTTTGTCCTTGAATTCGGAGGCAATCCCCACATATTTTGATTAAGGAAAACAATGGTAAATTATATTCATTACTAGATTCATGTAAATACCGTTATGATAAATTGAAGAAATTGAGAATGAATAACAGTGCCCAGATAATTTCAGAAAATCTAGATATAGATAAATCAAAATAAAATGTATTAGAGTTATGGTGGAATATTTACAGCTTTAAAAGGGGGAAGAATTTAATGCAATATGAAAGACAGATATGAAAGCATTACTAACTAATAACATGATTCTGATTTAATCAGAAATTGCAAATGGATAAAGAGACGTCCACCGACTCATCAGCTTCATTGTTATTATGATTATCCTTTAAACAAATGACTAATGTATTGATAAAGAGGAAAATAATTAGATTTACCACATGAATATACATATAAATGGACACTTGCACAAGCAGACAGGAGACTCGTTAACCACCAGCCTTTAAACACTGACCTTTCTTGCAGTATAAAGTCAAAGTTCATTAGGAGCTTGTAGACGGACTACTCGCATCCCAATATGTCAACGATGTTAATTACAGTTTTGCTTATTTTAGCACTAATATTTATAGTATTTTCTATCTTAATTTCTCTATGACTGAGAATCCAAAATATACCAAAAAAATTATAATATTGTCAAAGGAAAATACCACCCTTTGAAGGTAAGCTTCCATCTACCTATTTTTTTTCGAGGTTGTAGTTAATGAGGATATTCTGATGCCAGGCCTGATGATCTTCGCATAAAATTAAAGTTTAATCCGTAATTTACATAAATCTCTCTCTCTCTCTCTCTCTCTCTCTCTCTCTCTCTCTCTCTCTCTCTCTCTCTCTATCGCAGCGTAGCGTACACCTAACACCTTCAGATGGCAATTTGAGGATTCATGTCATAATCTCGGACTAGACGAGGTTGAAACACGTGTACGCGTCCCTAGTTACCTGGTTGTTAGTGGACTGTTCTTTGTCGCGGCTTAAAAACAGAGAGAGAGAGAGAAAAAAAAAGAGTGAAAAAACTAAACTTGAGCATGTGTTTTCGTTAAGAGAATTGCTATTTTTCCTTGTTGGAGCCCTTGGTCTTATTTCTTCCTGCTTTTCTAACTAGGGATGTTGCTTGGATAATAATAATAATAATAATAATAATAATAATAATAATAATAATAATAATAATAATAATAATAATAAAAACAAAACTTAGGAGCTTCTACCAATCAATCTTTATCGAATAATATTCTCTCTCTCTCTCTCTCTCTCTCTCTCTCTCTCTCTCTCTCTCTCTCTCTCTCTCTCTCTCTCTCCTTTTTCATGAATTAATATGTAAAAGGGGTATCTAGTTGGGTCATTTTCATAAGTTCCGTAGCCACTGAGAGCGGAGGTACTTTCCTCATTAGATTTGACTTTATGGAAGGATAAAAGAGAAATTTACCTCACATGCCCCTGTCAAAAGTGTGGGTATAAATTTTGAGAGCCCTGAATTCAAAATGGCTGCCGTACCCAGTTCAAAATATTAACGTTTTCCTGGTTTGGCTAAGAGTGTTGTACAATATATGTTTTTATGGGAGTTTTGGCATGGGACATTCATTCCTGATGTTATTTTATTGATTGGCCTGTTTTTCATATTCAAATTCACTATGACCGCCAATTTTGAGCACCAAACGTTCAATTTTGCTAGGTCAGTACAGACCTTTTATAGTAGGTTGTAATTTTTTTTTTCTTTTTGTGATAAATTTTTTTTCTTTTTGTGATAAATTATATTATTAATGATAGAAGTAAAAGTGGATAAAAAACCACTTTACAACAAAACCAAGGTTAATGGTTGAAACACGTTGAAACACAAGGAAATGTCATACAATAAATTTATATTGATTAGCAAATGTACACCACTGAATCAATTGTTCTACGTCAATCATGGGACTTTTATACTTCTGAATCTGTTGATTCCCCAGACTCACTCATCTCACTGTCAGATTCACTTTCCTCTGAAGAGTCAGGAAGCACTAGCTGTTGATGGGGGGGGGAGATGTGTGTAACGCACTGGTCGGTATTTTCCATTCACAAGTTCTCAGCCATGACCAATAGGGGATAGATGGTCAAACAGGTTGTAGTGTAGTTGGCAATATGTGATATAGTTTATCCTTTCAAAATGAGGATTCAAGGAGTCGTCATCAGGTGGGAGGCGGATCGTAGTCTTCTTCTTCATTTTTTTGCCACTTGGAAGCCCTTGCTTGCCCGCAAGTAGCATCTGCACTTTCACTATAGATACAGGACAGTACAAAGGTCTTCATATCAGCTCTGATACTATCCCCCAAGTCAATGCTTTCACCAATTCGTCTCAGAAGCTTTCTCGCCTCGGTATCAGAGATCGCGTCTCCATCACCTTCTTTCCATGGCCATAGAACCCTGACATATGATCACTGCCAGTGATTACATTGAGAGGGTTGATGTTCTGTGAGACCTTTTCTGGTCGCATGTTATGGCAGTTAATAAAGACATGCTTCCATTTGATAAGTAGACTACCAGGTAGTTGCTGCAAGAGATATGCTGCTTAAACGTACACATCTGTATCTCCACTGTTAAGTACAACTGACCCAAAAAAGTTCCCCGTCCTGACCTTGGCATAGGCAGAGAACATCATTGTGTCAGCCTCTGGATGTCTGAAAATAAAATCTGTGTTTGCGACACAAGTGCTCACACTGGTTGCTCTTTCTCCCTCACCGTAGATTATTCCACAACACATCATAGAAGCTTGTGCTTTCAGCTGTTCCCTCAAGAGCGTTTGCAGTCTGATCTTATTCCCAGATCTGACCATCAGTTGGTTCAATTCAGCAGCTCCTGGGAGTATGTCTGTGGGCTTTGGAAAAACATTTGGAATATGTGCATGTTTTGCTGCCCTTCGGTCGTGCTCACCATCTTTCATGTTGAAAGGAAGGTCATACTTGTCATTGATTAGAATGATGTAGGGCTTGCATTGACATGGTGTGAGAAAATGATCTTGCAGATCTTTTCTAGATAGTCCTTCCAGCAGTACTTAAAGCCATCTCGCGTGTTTTCCTCACGGTCCTCAGGTGTGGGAGTGGCTAGCCGCCAGATCATACCCACGTCGACAATGCTGATGTAGTTTTCTGGTTCTTGAACAACTGGGTCAAGGTTAAACTGATCCAAGAGCTTGCTCTTAATTGTTTTGTTCATTGACCCGTTTGCATTGTACAGAAACAAGCACTCCTAAGTCACTCTCCCCTCAAGGGCTGACTCAAGTGGGAGTATGCCTTATCCTTCTGCAAGGTCCACCAGTCCCAGCAGTCCCGACCTCTCCATCTGAGCTACTTTCATAGGTGTACCTAATGGTGCACAAGTCTGTTCACTGGCAAGGCTTTCCCTTTTATTACTGTGGCTGATTGCAGTCAGAGGCTCTGTCTTTGTGGATACTCACTCGTTCAGGAGAGTTTCAACCTGATCTTGGCCATCTTGAAAACCTGTGTTGAAGTGTTGTACTAGCTGTGGAGAAGCAACAGACCAGATTGCAGTGACCTCAGTGAAGGTGATGAGTTTTCAAATGGTTCAGCGCTATATTCTTTCATGCATTGCTGAAGATCCTGAACTGCTTGCTCATCCTTCTTCATCCTCGCTGATTGACACTCAACATGTTTCCTGTTGTGACGCTCACATTTGACATTTTGCTTCACTGCAGCCTTTACTCTGGCCATATTGTTTACATTCCTTATTGTAGAGAACAGTTGCTTCTCATTTTGTAAAAGGCAAAGCCATCCATGTTTCAACTTAGAGTTCAGATTCATGGTAGTTTCGATCCAGAGGTCAAGTGGTTCACAGAAGTAGGGTAGACCTCTCATAGACTTGGCAAAGTAATTCCTTTTGCTCATTTGACAAAGAAGAAAACATCGGCCAGTAATTTGGCAGCCACTTTACATAATCTTGGTTGTTGTATGCTATCAGTCCTGGCGACATGTTTTAATTTGAGGATTTGTACTCCTGTCCATTTCTGGCATGGCACGCATCATGATTCTGTACAAGAGGGTCTGACATCTCTATGAACGAAAGCCAAAAGTCCCCCATGTCGGTACCAGGTTTCTCATAAACTTTGTTGATCAAAGTCTTCATTTCATTGTCATTTTCAAGGGCAGAGTTAGCTTCATGAAGTGCCTCTTGTGTATCAGGAAGTGTGTTACGCAGAATGTCCAGCTTCTCTTTCACATTTTCTGACAGTTCCTCATGTTCAAGAATGTCTCTTAGACAAAGGTGGATAAGAGCCTCTCTCCAAGCCATAAGGCAGCGTACACCATACCTGTAATGTTTGCCTTGTAGTGCTTAATCCACAGATCCATCCATCACTACTCTTGCTGATACTAGAGTGTTTGCCAAACCATAGCACTTGAATCTCTTATATATAGCATGTATGTACGACATCTGTTGGTGGAAAATACCAATGATTGGATTGATATTCTTAAACAATTCTAGATTCTCTGCCTTGACTTACACAATTGTCTTATAGGTGGGCAGATCTACAACGAGAAAGAAGAATCGGATTTTCTTCTTGCGCATTGTTTCCACTAGCTTTGTCATTATATCATATATCACTGATTTTCTTGGGGATTCATCATAAGTGGTGTGAAAGCAGGCCTTGCTCTTGTTGGGTGGTGGGCAGCGGCAGGATAGGGCACCACTGTATGCTGGAACCCGTTGCTCATGTGGTAGGGGTCTTGTACCGTCATTGTTGGTGCGAGAAAATGCATGTATAACAGAGCAAGCACATTGCGGAGCTATGCCATTCACTAGTGGGTTTACCCAGGCACAAATTGGTGGCTCGCTGGTACTGCCAGGGGGGCATCTGTATTGTTAAACATGTGTGATCTCTCCACATTTTCTTGTCAGTTGTTCAGAGATCTGCTTCTTGGCAAGCCTGGCAAAAGGCACTTCATCTAGTTTCCTTTCATAGCTTTCTGGCTGCAAGAACATGACATTAGTTCTGTTAGCGCCTGCTGCACTGCCTGTCATAATATCCGACTTGAATTCGCCGGTGTCAACAATGACAATGGGTGGCTTGCTATCTGTAATATCTGGTGGGCAGGTGCCTGACACCTCAACATCCTTAAGTGCCTGGTGGTCATAGAAGAGAAGTGTATTTGAGTAGCTGATGCAGACACCACTCTTATGGAGCGTGTCCACCAGGTCTTTACTCCTTGTCATACCATGAACAGTGTGGCTAAGGTTAACTGCAGTTGAGGTGCGCTGTCCAGTGACGTAGTAGGTGATTATGGAGGCCAGGCTGAGTGTGGCAGGACTGAGATCAATAGTTTTTCTTGTAGGTTGTTTTAACAAAGTCAATAACTGCAGTAGTTGCTCACATACCTCTTCAGCTTCTTCGAGATGGTCAATGCGAGGTGGCCATGGACAGTAGATATGTCTTTGATCTTCTTTGACAGGCGTGGTGCTAGGTTTTGAATGAGCTGCTCATCAGTGATGTCAAAGGACAACATAGCAGCCTCAGCATAGTCACCGCCTCCCGCATTGTCATACACCTATGGAATCTTGTTCTTTGCATTTCCTTCTTGGAAACCAATTTTGTCCTGATACTCATTCAGGAGCAGACGTTTGATGTAGGACGACTGACTTAACTTTGCACTCTGGATAACCATAATCACTGACAATACGTTTCTAGTCTGCTAAAAAAGACTGCAATGAACAGCAAAGATGACGGTATCCACGTGTTTAAAAAACAAATTGTTTGGCTCTGACATAGACACTTTCTGAAGATGCATTCCTTCGCTTTGTTCAAACTTCAGGTGGCTTACATACTCTCTCCAGTAGTTATGGTGATACATAATGTCAGTTTCAAAAGGGGCTGACAGCGCTGATGTGGAATCGACAAATCGTGAGAAACGATCCCGCAACTCTTCATTTTCTACTAAAACTGTGGGGCGTTTGAAGGAGGGCCATGCCGAGTGTGTGATGATTCTGAACATCTTACCCTTTGCTCTATTTGGATGCTTCGTGTCCTCACCCTTCAGACCCCAAACACATTTTGTTTTCTCGATGAATGATCCACCCACAGAAGAACGCAGGCGCTTAGCAGGCAATAGTCCCTCTGTTTTATAATCAAACAGAGCTGGCATTTCAGAGCTTGATTTTTGACTTGTACCTGGAACAATATCACTTTCGTTCCGCTTGCGTCGTCGAGACTTGTCTGAAGATGAGATCGATATATAGCATCCTGGTGCATGTAATAATTTGCAGGCCCATCTTGTCAGGAAGTGGTGCTGTAAATATCACCATATCTATCAAGTCTTGACCATCTTTTAGACTTTGACACTAGAGACTCACACTTTCCTTTGCTGATGGTATATGAGGACAAGTATTTCCACATTTCAGTAGTCATTCATAAGATATCTTGCTGACAATATCTATTTGTAATGTCTTGGGTATTACACTAATTCAGTGTTGATCCCCTTTTAATAGTATGGAAGTAAGGAAGCAGAACCAAACACATTGACCTGAAACAAAAGAAAACTCTTAGTGGGGTGAATTTGAATATGTAAAACAGGTTAAATCAATAAAATAACATCAGAAATTAATTCCCCATGCCAAAAAAAAAAAAAACCTTAAAAACATATTTTGTGCAGCACTCTAAGACAAAACAGGCAAAAGTTAATTTTCTGAACTGGCGAGAGCAGCCATTTTGAATTCAGGGCTCTCAAAAGTTATGCCCACACTTTTGACAGGGGCATGGGGACCAAATTTCTTTTTTATCCTTCCAAAATGTCAAATCCAATGAGAGAAGTACCTCCGCTCTCAGTGGTCACAGAACTTAATAAAATTACCCAACTAATCTGTAACTGCTTTACCGGTACACCTAGAAGTCCATTTCTATTAGTCAGAATTGATTTAGAATTGATGTATAACGGTTCGTCTAAAATCGTATTATAACGATATAAATTACTTGGAGTTGCCTTTCACCTTGTGAATAGTATTACCATTGAAACTACAAAAATTAATAACTAATAAATACTCCTCCAAAAGTTGTATGAGAAGCGAAAGATATACAATCGAAATAAAGAATGGATCTATCAAGAGTTTAAATGGAAACGTTTAAGAGTATATTGAAATAAGGGAGAACGTACTTTCTTTTATGAATTTTGTTAAGATTTAAGCAATTAGCATTTATTTGACGAGTAAACTTCTAAATATAATCTAAGGATGTAAAATCATAAATATTCACTAATATGCTAAATAAAATGCTGTGAAAAAATCCCCTTTTTAGTGCAGGAATATATATATATATATATATATATATATATATATATATATATATATATATATATATATATATATATATATATATATATATATATAGGTTTATTTCAGTCTATGAACTGTACTGCACGTGTTTCATACACGTTCATACACTGTAATGCTATAGTTTACTTTTCATATGTCGCTCTCCCCCAAACTAATAATATAAAATCCTGGTTAAGGTTTCTGTCACATGTTTCATTACCTCCGTCAAGGAGGCCTTGTGATCAAGTCTGTTTATTTGTGTGCCTATGGACAGGAATATGTCAAAACTGCTCGAAGGATTTTGATAATATTTTCACTAAATATAGATTTTAGGTCATGAACAGCCCAAATAATATTTGGAGATGATCCGGACCTGGATCCAGATTTAAAGATAACCTCCAAATTATTCGACGGATTTTGACGTTGTTTTTTTATTTTTTTCCACAGCTAGATCTTAAGTCATGGACAACCCATTTAAATTTTGGAATTGTTCCGAATCCGGATCCAGGTTCCAGATCCAGATTTACATTTTTTGCCATTTTCAAGATAACGTCAGAACTACTCAATGGATTTTGACGAAATTTTCACCATATTTGGATCTTATGTTATGGACGACCCGAATAAATTCTGGATATGATCCAGATCCGGATGCGGATTCTAGATTCGTGTTTGAAGATAACGTTAAAACTAATCAACGGATTTTGACGAAATTTTCACCACAATTAGAACTTGAGTTATGGACGACCCAATAGGTTATGGAGATCATCCGGATCCAGATTTGCATTTTTTGCTATTTTAAAGATAACTCCAAATTACACTACGGATTTTGCCTAAATTTTCAAAACAGATATATATGACATTTCGTGTAGATTTAGGTTTGATTAAAACACATGATCTCCTGTGATGATATATTTCATATAATCGTTCATGATTTCACACCGTTAATCCACCACACATTTCAGGTTACGCTCCCTTAGATAGCTGGGTAATCCTGTTACCCTTTCCATTTTTGTCCTCTATTGAAAAACAAACATTAGTCACTGCTAATTACAGCAGTGATTAAAGGGGTTTCTTGTAAGCATCAGAGAGCAAGGGTGGGTATATCTTGAACGATTTAAACTGACCAACAGATACAGTAATTTACGTGTGAAGCTCTTCATCCCAAATTACCGTATAATAAGAATACAAGGAATTTAAATAATCTTATCTATAAATGATTCTAGACCATCTTCAGTATTATTTTCATACACCTTTACTCAATAGAAATACATGTTAAACGTTTGGAAATTCTAAGTTATGAAAACACTGATATATAATAAATGAAATTACAACATAATACTCCATTTGCTTTATGAAATTCATTCAACCACAAGGGATTGTGTAAGCTGGAGGTCCTAATTCTGAGGCCAAATAATTAGATGTAAATCTTGAACGTGTTCTCTTCATAGAGGACAGATGATGGCAGTAAATAAAATTCAACTAGGAATATTCCAAAACAGAAATAATTAAATAATTTTATAACATTTTATAACAAATCTTATAAAAATAATCTGGAAATATATATCTTATTCTAATCTTCTGATGAAACTTTAAGAATCATTAGAAAAAATGAAAAATTTTAAAACGTTCGAAAGGAAATTATAAAACACTTGAATTATCTTAGGTGCTTAAAATGACAGGTTGCCATTCTTTAAATCATAAAATCACCCTGGAAAAAAGAGAATTTGTTTTGTGTTATGGGCCATTTCCTGTTATAACTGCTCAGTATAAGCTTAAGAATAATTGATGTGAAACCCTAGTTGAATATACTATTTCCACCTCTTTGATATAAGGAATCAACAGGGCATTGAAGAAAGTTTTAAGTTTTCTATGGTTTGCTGGTTCTGTCACTATAATCTATTAAAGATATGCATTCAGTACTTGCAAAATGATAACAAAACATATGGCTAGAAGTAAACACTAATTTAACACTACTAATAATAAAACCTTGGTTCACTGTCTTGCTGTATCCTACACTAGTTAGGAATTTTGAAAATTCGCTCTTCAGATACCGATTAAACCGGGGTAATTATAAGAAATTAATTGAAAGGAAGATCCTATAAATCAATTAACATACTGTATCAATATCATTTATAGTAAAGAGCATAATTTGTAACATAAGTTTATTCAAAATTTCTTTGAAGATATAATAGATGAAAAATTAAAAGCAGCGAAAACATGTCAATTATGAATAAGTACAAAGCTGAAATTCATTTTCAAACATCACTGAAGAAAATATCTTTGGCTTTCACAATACATCGAGATAATTCTAAATGGAATGTAGCCTGAATTTCTGAATGTGAAGTATACTGTAGGCCTTACAAACAGTCTCAATGTTGCTTTAATGATATGCTCGTTGTGCATGGGAGTATTTCAAGGGTATACCTATGTCAATGACTTCTCGAATTATTAGGTGGACAATTTTCGTTCTATTTTTACCACCCTCTCTCTCTCTCTCTCTCTCTCTCTCTCTCTCTCTCTCTCTCTCTCTCTCTCTCTCTCTCTCTCTCTCTCTCTCTCTCTCAAAAGCGATTGATATTAAGAAAAAGCCAACTTTTGACCCCTTAGTCAAGGTATATGAAATTTCAGAGCGAAAAGTTATTTGAAATTGTTTTGTGACTTACAAAACTAAGTGGAGACAGGAAAATGGAAGTTCACGCATTTTGTAGAGGATAAATAAGAGTGCAACAGAACAGAATGACAAATGGTACTGAATAATTCACGAATTTCGAGGAAGATGAAAAAACTAATACGATCTACTAAATGAGGAACTAATTTGGCAATAAGTGCTTTTGAATAATTACTTTTTGTATGATATTTACGTTTTAGACTTTACTTATCTATAGCTGTTACAAATTTTAATGCTGATAGACACATAACTTTCATTTTCAGGTCATTATTCAAAGAAAGAAAATAGAACCTACAAAACGAGATGAACCAAAACAATGGAAATGATATACTTCAACTGACCAGACGACCTTAGAATCTCACTTGTAATTCAAGACAAATAATTTCCTTTTTTTATCTTCTATCTCAGTCATGAGTGGTAAAGGCAGGTGATAGGACAATATATATATATATATATATATATATATATATATATATATATATATATATATATATATATATATGATAAGCGACCCAGTTCCTCTCTTCATCCAAGTTAGGAGCTGGGAAGACCACACAATGGCTGCTGATGACTTAGTATTTAGACATATAAGCCTCCCTAAATTCCCCGTCCTAATATCCTAAGGACGCGGAGTTTACGGGCACTATTTGAAACTATCCGATTTGATTTTGGTTTGAAATCCTGATGTACAAGTTGCGAGTCAGGGATCTTTCCAGTTACTACTTAAAAATCTGTAGCAAATAGGATTTAATGACAATAATTATTCAGTTAACGAGATTAAGGGCTAAATAATTCAATTGGCAACTATAAGTTTTCCATAAAGACCATCACCATTAATCAAATTAAAATCATAAGAAACCCCATTTTCCGACAGGTGTCCAATGTACTGACAACAATAATAACAAAAAAATCACAAAATGTCAACACACATAACAGACATGAGAGCCAATTCATACAAATCGACATCTGGCAGACCATCAGGACCCAAAAAACATGTGCTAATTATTTTTTTTTTTTTGGCATATTTCAATGTACATGTTACTACTGTAGGACTCAACCAACAGACGGCAGGATGCATCTGAAACCTTTCTTTCTCATATTGGTCAATGGCGAGGATCGTTGGCGCCTTGGCATCATAAAGTGTGAAATTCTAACCGATTCCAAAATGACAAACTCGTGTGGATTTTTCTATCAGACAAGGAAGAAGAAGAACAGGACCCTTGCACTGAAATATTGCTAGTTATGTAAACTATATGATATATCAAATTACAGTAAAACTTTTTGTTTCTCAATGGATCAGATGGCTTCCCTAAATGGGGTACTTTTCTTTATCATATCCTCTATTTTCCGAGGTAGATGACTAAAAAAAGTTCTTGACGTCCTTGGATATTCGTAAAGGTTTACACCATCATCAACCAGTCCTAATTCTTCTTTCTTCTGTGGACTTGAGTTTATCTATACTGTTCTCTTCATTTCCTTTTCTCCTTATTCCTCTCTCGAGTGTTCCTATATGCTGGTGGGTGAGTACATTTGTGTCGCCCGATAAGAAAGCTGATTTAACGCCGATAACAAAAGGCTATCAAGTGCAATATAGCTACAAGATTTCATGAATAGTCGGTGATTAGTTTGAGGTCAGAAAAGTGGAATAAAATGGTGGCATAGGAATTACTAAAAATCTGATCAAGATGACGCTCTATAACGCAGGCAAAGCTTCGAGGGACATTGCTGCATTCAGCAAAAGTAAATTCTATGAGTTGACGAAACAAGAACTAGACCATTTGGTAACAGAGGTCGCTAGTACCTCCAACCAGTGTGATGGAAAAATATTCACAGATATATTGAAACAATATGAACCAACAAACTAAAGCAAGTCTGCAGAAAACATTATCAAAATAATAGAAGAAATTCCAAAAAAGATCCAGGTGATAGAGAGACTTATAAAGAAAGTTTACATCAATCAACACATTCCATCAATGAACAATAATAAGTCCAATATGGTGAAAATGCTGATTGATGCATTGGGAAAAAGAATGCCAAAATGGTGCAATACATGTAATATGTGATATTCCATTATTAATCCACAGCAGCTTATCAGGAAATGTAATGCATGTCATGTACCAACACATCCTACTTGCGCTGAAGTGCAACAAAAAACAAAAAATAAAGACATGCTTAGTGTGGATAGAAAATATAACTAAGTTGAGACTGAATCTGCAAATAGTTAAAGAAGAAGAAGAAGAAGAAGAACAACAACAACAACAACAACAACAACAACAACAACAACAACAACAAGAACAAGAAGAAGAAGAGAAAAATTAACAGGATATGTGTAAGGATGCAGAGGAAATCATTGATACAACATATGATGCCATCCAACAACATCCTTACGAAGAAATGAATTATCAAATGGAAACAAATAATACACCCAAGAGACTGTACCCACACCTACATACTTTTAGGGAAGAGCAAGAAAAAAAAAAGATATAGTCTGCAATTCACTGGAAAGAGAGAATTGCAGATTTGGTGAGAGGTGCTACTACATGCATCCAAAGGTATGCCATAATTATGAAATATACGGTAAATGTGCATATTTATACAGATATGGAGATGAATGTAGATATCTCCATCCAAAAATATACAAAAACCACCAAGAAGGAAAAGGATGCAAATTCAACAAAAAATGGCGATATATGCATCCTGCAACCATGAATGGAAATCAGAAAACTCAGCAAACAGAAAAGAAAAATGAAAGCAAAAATTAAACAAAAAAAAAGAAAAAAAAACAAGCTGAGTATATACCACGCTATGCACAAAAGGCCCCAAGATATGATGCCTTTCAACCCAAATATGCACAATTAGAGCCCAACTACAGAGAATGCATCTATAATGCATGGGGTCGGTGCAGATATGGGGATAATTGCAGGTATACACACAAAAGTATATATAAAGGCAAAAGACCATATATAATAGAAAAGTTGGATTTTTTAATTGAAGAATTCCTGGAAATGAAGAAAATAAGATCATATCAGAACAGGAAGGAAGCATGGAAGATCCATATTATTACCAATATTAAATAATGGGGATGAAACACAAACCATAATAATGATGAATGCACAGGGATTAGTCACGAGTAACTAAAAGGAAAATAGAGTTCTTAGAAGTAACCAAAATTGAAAAAAATAGATATAATGAATATAAGTGAAACATGGTATTCCAAGAGACTGGCAGTGATGACCAGATAAAGGGTTCCCAAACATATAGATCAGACAGAACAAATAGGAATCAAGGGAGAACCACAATATATGGAATAGACATAATTCAAGGAAGAGTCTTTGAAAAATACAGCAACACAGAATGTAAATTGGTTGAGGTAGAATTTGAATAAGAAAAACTAGTGAATATCGTAGTTTACAGACCCGCAAATACTAAGGAGTTTGACATCATAATAGAAAAAATAGATGATATATGTAGAAACCATAAAGACTGGGATATACTCCTATCCGGAGATTTTAAATTTCCTTTTGTGGATTGGAAAGAACGGATAGAAGAAAGTGGTTGCATATATGCATATAAAAAAGAGAGTAATAGTAGCGCAGACGATAAGAAGCAATTTGAAAAGCTTCAAGATATGCTATTAGAACATAATATGCAACTAATAAACCACATTCCAACAAGAAAGGAAAATGTCCTAGATTTAGTATTTGTGAATGAGGTGAATTATGGTAAAGAAATAATAATGTATAACACGAGAATTTCAGAACACAATTTCATAAAATTGATAGTCCATTCTAAAGCAAGTGATCGCAGAGATAATCAAAGCACAAAACGATGGGAAGGATATGGAAAATATAATTTTTATAGTAAGAATATAAAATGGTCAGAAATAAAGAAATTGAAGACAAAACAGAAAAAATGTATTCCTAAGTGCTAATATACAGGTAAATACGGATATACTGCACAATATACTCCAGGAAATTGTACAAAAATATGTACCGAAAAAAAAAAAAACAATAAACATCAGACATACATACCAAGAGACAGAAGGATCTTATTGCAGAAAATTAGAAAGTGGAAGAAAAATCTTGCTAAAGAAAAAAATGTATGGAAAATGATGGAAATAAAAAGTAAGATAGAAAATGCAGAACCAAAGATTATACAATCGAAAAAAATGAAAAAAGGGACTTAGAGGAAAAGACACTTCAAAAAAAAAAAAAAAAAAAAAAAAAAAAAAAACACTCAAAGTACTTTACTCCTATGCAAAAAAAATAAATAAAGGGAGATTACAAATAGGCCCACTAAAAATTGAAGGACGGTTAACGAATAAAAAAAAGGTAATCTGCAACATATTAGCAGGAAAATATAAGAGTGAGTTCACGCCAAGAATTGCGAATGAAAATAATGAAACACATGTGAGAAGAAAATGTTGAATATCTAACGGATATAGATATTAATGGAGCAGATATTGTGCAGGCTATAACAGAAATTAAATATGGATCGGCGGCCGGACCAGAAGGAGTACCAGCAATTTTATTAATTAAAACAAAACTACATACACTATCGCGAAGCCGTTTGCAATACTGCTAAGACAAAGTGTAGATATGAGCGAGATATATGTTAAATATAAATTAGCTTATATAACCCTTATTTTCAAAAGTGAATCAAGACTAGAGGCAAACAATTATAGACCTGTTAGTCTAACATCACATATTATGAAAGTGTATGAAAGGGTAATAAAAAAGAAAATAATGAATCATTTAGATAAAAATTATTTATTTAATATAGGTCAACACGGTTTGTGCCAGGAAAAGGTACACAAACCCAACTGATAGCACACTATGAAAACATATATAAAAATATAAATGAAAAAGACACAAATGTGATCTCTCTAGATTTTGCAAAAGCCTATGGCAAGGTAGACCGTAATATATTAGAGGAAAAATGAGAAAGCATAATATTTTGGGAAAGATAGGAAAATGGGTAAAAGAATTTCTGCAAAACGGAAAACAGATAGTGGTTGCAAATGACGAGAGATCAGATGAAGATCAAGTAATATTTGGCATGCCACAGGGTACGGTATTAACTGCACTGCTGTTTGTTATTATGATCTCAGACATAGAATGTAAAGTAGAAAACTCTGTAGTGAGAAGTTTCGCCAATGACACAAGAATAAGTAGAGAAATAAAGATAGGAACTCACTACAAAGAAATGTGAACAAAATATATGAATGGGCGTAGATTAATAGGATGGTATTTAATTCCGGTAAATTTTAATCAATAAACTATGCAAACAGAGAAGGAATGATATATGCATACAGGGGACCTAATAACGAGACAATCACAAACAAGGAAGCAATTAAAGACATTGGTGTAATGTTAAACTGGAATATGTTATGCAACGACCAAATAGCAACACTGTTGGCTAAATGTAAAGCAAATATGGGAATAATATTCAGACACTTTAAAACAAAAAAAGCTGAACACATGATTATGCTTTACAAAACTTAAGTACGTAGTATACTCGAGTACTGCAATGTGATATGGTACCTACACTACCAAAAGGATATTGCACAAATAGAGTGTATAAAGGTCCTATACTGCTAGAATAGAAAAAGTTAAGGACCTTGACTACTGGGAAAGACTGCAATTTTAAAATTATACAGTCTAGATAGGAGAAGAGAGTGCTACATGATAATACAAGCATGGAAGCAAATCGAAGGAATTACTGAAAACATCATGGAGCTAAAAATATCAGAAAAAGCAAGCCAATGTAGATTAATAGTGAACAAAACTAAGGAAGGCGCATAGGACATTAATCCACTACGTACCAGCATCGATACTGCAGCAACTATTTAATGCGCTGCCAGCTCATCTAGGAAACACATCAGCAGTGAGCGTAGATGTGTAAGAATAAGTTCGATAAATATGCATCACAGACCATCCAAGAATGGAAGTTGCAAAATACACCGGAAGATGCATAAGCAACTCTGGTGGATATACGAGGTGCCTCACACTGAGGGACCTGGGGGAAACCAAACATAGAATAAGGTTAGATAAGGTAAGGCAATAAAAATATGAAGTAATTGCTGTTCTTTTTCTCTTGCTCTGAGCGAAGGAAATTCTTGACTAATGGAAGGCTCACAGCAATGGCTGGTCGTTGTGGTGTAGTGTAATGTAAACATTCGTCTTGTCGTGATACCTTGAATAATGTCAGACCACTTAAATTGACTCTAGCAAGGAAACCTCTATTGGCAAGGTACCTGTGATGATAGATTAAACTATGAACATCAAAAAGAGTTTGTATATAATGGGTTCATAGCAACTAGGCCTCTTTCAATGTACATTGCATGTCTGGTTGTTATGATCTCATTACGTAAAAACTCTTTTTGATGTTCACATAATAATTTATCACAACATCAAACACTACACTTGGCTAAAATGAATACATTTTACCGTATACACCAAAATCCTATGACACAGCTTCGCCTCATGTAAAACG
>NC_090728.1:115366595-115381595 GCF_036898095.1 Palaemon carinicauda | reverse complement strand
TCTTAAACTATCTTTTCCTTTTTTACTCGATACCAATGTAGAATATAAAAGCAGAATGTAAATGCAGAATTCAAAAATGAATTATAAAAAAAAACCATTGAAATTAAGAAATGTGTTTAAAAATAAGTCAGAAAAAGTGACATACATATTAGTTTATTATTTTCGATATGTATTTAAATAATGGATGAATAGCGTAATATCTGAACTGCTAGGGATAATTTTTACAATATGAAAGAGAGAGAGAGAGAGAGAGAGAGAGAGAGAGAGAGAGAGAGAGAGAGAGAGAGAGAGAGAGAGAGAGAGAGAGAAAAAAAAAATTAACTAGATATTTACATATTTTTGCTTTGTAAAATACATAAATTAAGTTGTTTTAGATTAGCCTCGTACATTTTGTTATGTATCGTTTTCGATTAAAAAATATGTTTATCACATCTCTTCCATGCTCAGTGTGTGGTACTTTTTTGTTGTAATTTCCAATAAAAAAGTGAAGCGTCAAGCTTAAAACACAAATGTTTTTACGTTAAAACTAAGTATACCAAAAGAACTTGGCCGTTGGGTCCTGGTTGGATGTACACTACGTTGTAAATTGGCAATTATGTAAAGGACTGAATAATGAATTTTTCCTAGCGTGTAGATCCTTGAGTGTCATCAATATAGCTACATGCACTCATACACTAGAGAGAGAGAGAGAGAGAGAGAGAGAGAGAGAGAGAGAGAGAGAGAGAGAGAGAGAGAGAGAGAGAGAGCCTTACCTTATTTTATGTTTTGGTTCCCCCAGATCCCTCAGTGTGAGGCACCTTTTATATCCACCAGAGAGTTGCTTATGCATCTTCCGGTGTATTTTGCATCTTCCAGTCTTGGATGGTCTGGGATGCATCTTAGGTATTTATCGAGCTTATTCTTAAACACATCTACGCTCACTCCTAATATGTTTCTTAGATGAGCTGGCAGCGCATTAAATAGTCGCTGCATTATCAAAGCTGGTGCGTAGTGATTTAATGTCCTGTGCGCCTTCCTTAGTTTTCCTGTTATATTTTTTTTGGCACTATTAATCTACCTCGGCTTGTTCTTTCTGATATTTTTAGCTCCATGATGTTTTCAGTAATTCCTTCTATTTGCTTCCATGCTTGTATTATCAAGTAGCGTTCTCTTCTCCTTTCTAGACAGTATAGTTTTAAAAATTGCAGTCTTTCCCAGTAGTCAAGGTCCTTAACTTCTTCTATTCTAGCAGTATAGGACCTTTGTACACTCTCTTTTCGTGCAGTATCCTTTTGGTAGTGTGGGTACCATATCACATTGCAGTACTCGAGTGTACTACATACATAAGTTTTGTAAAGCATAATCATATGTTCAGCTCTTCTTGTTTTAAAGTGTCTGAATAACATTCCCCTTTTTGCTTTACATTTAGCCAACAGTGTTGCTATTTGGTCGTTGCATAACATATTCCTATTTAACATTACACCAAGGTCTTTAATTGCTTCCTTGTTTGTGATTGTCTCGTTATTACGTCCCTTGTATTCATATACCATTCCTTCTCTGTTTCCATAATTTATTGATTCGAATCTATCGGAGTTAAATACCATCCTATTTATCTCCGCCCCTTCATATATTTTGTTTAGATCTCTTTGTAGTGAGTTCCCATCTCTATCACAAGTAATTTCTCAACTTATTCTTGTGTCATCTGTGAAACTTCTCACTACAGAGTTTTTAACATCACAGTCTATGTCTGAGATCATAATAACAAACAACAGTGCAGCTAATACCGTACCTTGTGGCACGCCAGATATTACCTGAGCGTCATCTGATTTTTCGTCATTTGCAACCACTATCTATTTTCTGTTTTGCAGGAATTCTTTTACCCGTTTTCCTATATTTCCCAAAATATTATGCTTTCTCATTTTTTTCTTTAATATATTATGGTCTACCTTGTCAAAGGCTTTTGCAAAATCTAGATTGATCACATCTGTGTCTTCTTCATTTATCATATTTTTGTACATGTTTTCATAGTGTGCTATCAGTAGGGTTTGTGTACTTTTTCGGGCACAAAACCATGTTGACCTATATTGAACCAATTATTTTTAACCAAATGACTCATTATTTTCTTTTTTATCACGCTCTCATACACTTTCATATTATTTTATGTTAGACCAACAGGTCTATAATTGCTTGCCTCTAGTCTTGATCCACTTTTGAAAATAGGGGTTATATAAGCTAATTTATGTTTAACATATATCTCGCTCATAGCTACACTTTGTCTTAGCAGTATTGCAAGCGTCTTCGCGATAGTGTGTGCAGTTTTTTTTAACAAAATCACTGGAATTCCATCTGGCCCGGCTGCCGATCCATTTTTAATTTCTCTTATAGCCTGCACAATATCTGCTTCATCAATATCAATATCCGTTAGATATTCAATATTTTCCTCTCTCATTTATGTTTCATTATTCTCATTCGCAATTCTTGGGTTGAACTCACTCTTATATTTTTCTGCTAATATGTTGCATATTTCCTTTTTTTCATTCGTTAACAGTCCTTCAATTCTTAGAGGGCCTATTTCTAATCTCCCTTTATTTATCTTTTTTGCATAAGAGTAAAGTACTTTGTTTTTTTTTTATTTTGAAGTGTTCTTTCTTCTAAGTCCCTTTTTTTTTAATTTTCTTTCAATTGTATAATCTTTTGTTCTGCATTTTCTATCTCACTTTTTATTTCCATCATTTCCATACATTTTTTTCTTTTGCAAGATGTTTCTTCCAATTTCTAATTTTCTGAAATAAGATTTTTTGGTATATATTTTTCAACAATTTTCTCCAGTATTTTGTATAGTATGTCCGTATTTACCTGTATATTATCACTTACAAATATATTTTTTCCATTCTTTGTTCAGTTCTTCATTTATTTCTGACCATTTTATATTCTTATTGTAAAAGTTATATTTTCCATAACCTTCCCAAAGTTTTGTGCTTTTATTATTTCTGTGATCACTTGCTTTGGAATGGACTATTAATTCTATGACATTGTGGTCTGAAATTCCCGTGTTATACACTATTATTTCTTTAACATAATTTACCTCATTCACAAATACTAGATGTAGGACATTTTCCTTTCTTGTTGGAATGTGGTTTATTTGTTGCATATTATGTTCTGATAGCATATCTTGAAGCTTTTCAAATTGCCTTTTATCTTCTGCGCTACTATTACTCTCTTTTTTATATGTATATATACAACCACTTTCTGCTATCCGTCCTTTGCAATCCACGAAAGGAAAGTTAAAATCTCCGGATAGGAGTATATTCCAATCTTCAATGTTTCTACATATATCATCTATTTTTCTATCATTATGTCAAACTCCTTAGTATTTGGGGGTCTGTAAACTACAATATTCACTAGTTTTTCAAATTCAAATTCTACCGCAATCAATTCACATTCTGTGTTGCTGTATTTTTCACAGACTTTTCCTTGATTTATATCTCTTCCATATATTGCGGTTCCCCCTTGATTCCTATTTGTTCTGTCTGATCTATGTGTTTGGAAACCCTTTATCTGGTCATCACTGCCAGTCTCTTGGGAATTCTATGTTTCACTTTTTTTTAATATATCTATTTTTTTAATTTGGGTTAGTTCTTCTAAGAATTCTATTTTCCTTTTAGAGTTACTCGTGACCTAACACTGCGCATTCATCACTATTATGGTTTGTGTTTCATCCCCAGAGAGAGAGAGAGAGAGAGAGAGAGAGAGAGAGAGAGAGAGAGAGAGGAGAGAGAGAGAGAGAGAGAGAGAGAGGACAAGATAGCTCCAATGAATAAAAATATTATCAACCCTTTCGGTTGTTCTAGATACTAGACCTAGAAACCTTTCAATGATCTTAAATTGCCCTGCTCTCTCTCTCTTTTCAGTCTTACAATATGAAGTGTTACATTTCATAAAAGGTTGAAGGCCATTAAAACTAAGCTCTTTCAAGGCCAAATCTAATGAAAGTTTGAACTACACCACCCTGAGAATATATTCTCAAAATTCAGCAAATTATATTCTCCATATGATTAATAAAGGCACTGTTGTGAAAACATGCCCCCTGCTATTAGGCAATCTCTAGCAACCAATAAAAACAGGGCAATTGAATGTAGTGTCCTTGTGATATTGGATAAGTCCAGAGAGAGAGAGAGAGAGAGAGAGAGAGAGAGAGAGAGAGAGAGAGTAAATTTAGCTCCATAAGGTTTTATTTCACTGCACAACCTTCATCCTCTTTATGATATGTACCAACCATGTGTCACACAATCGTATATAGTAACGACATTTCTTTTATTTTTGTATAAATTATCCTCTGTATATTCGCTCTCCCCTCGCACTGAAAGGGACCTGCATAAACATGTCTGTTTTACTTACCGGTAACTGTTAACAGAAACCGTTGTCCGTTGAACCTGAGATTGCCTGTTATGTTTTATGTCCTTCTTGCCCGGACTTGATGTAAAAATAAACTGATAATCTGTAATAAAGTCACTCAGTTGCTTTCATCCTGCCTTCTTAGTCACACGTATAAATACAGTGCGTTGTTTTAGACTCACTTATTATTTCAAAATAAAAATATTACATCCAAATTTAATCTAGTCACCAATTGTTTATGAAAACTATAAAAAAGAACATAATGCATTCCATGAAATATGATGATCCTGGCATTTAGGCTATATATATATATATATATATATATATATATATATATATATATATATATATATATATATATATATATATATATATATATATATATATATATATATATATACTAATTGTTTGAAGTCTCAATTTTCTCATTAAATGTTAAAAAGATGGAACTTTTTTTTTTCTTTTACATACAACATGGATTATGTTGCTTTCCCTCACCTTCAATTTCTAGAATTATGTGTTTTCTGTTATTGGAGTGTTGCTTTTTTTTTAATAGCAAGATACAGGTCAATTTTCAATCATCTTTATCTTTTATTTACATTAGGAAATATCCTAAATAAGGTTTTATAATTAAGTATGTTTTATAATAAATAGCCTATTGATAGATTATCTACTTATTTTTTAAATTCCAGTTATTTATTTATAGAATAATCTTTTAACCCCTTTTATCTATTATCAATAGAATCTATCAAAACTATAATGCATCGTGTCAATTAACAAATGAATTATACTATTTATCCTACCCAATAATTCCAGCTCAACTGATTGCATAAAACCATACAATTCATTTCCACTATTAAATTGCTAGAGCAGGAAAAGAAAATGAATATCCGAAGCCATTCATGAATTATTTCTGGTGCGAAATGAATGTTCTCCTTTAGAATCCTCAAACAGCAAAGCCATTTAACAGGCTCTGCTTGCTTTGGATTTTGTGCCCAATGGAACCCGGGCGAGCACATCTTTACTGTCAACAGTACTGGAGTTTTAAAGGCTCGAAGAAAATTCTGCTTCATTATGGTGTTAATTTGTACTAAAAGACTTTGTTAGTTATCTAAACTCTGACATTCTTTTCATTCACTTCTTGTTTGTTATTTTATATATTGATGTATATGTTATGTTTAACATTGATTACTCTGGCGTATAATTATAGGAGTTCATATTGCGACAATAAAGGAAAATGTTTTTAAATCAAAGTAATTGTGACAGATTAAACTGAAGAATATGATGAAACATTATCAAATCAATCTATTCGGGATGTAACTTGTCAGGTATTTTTAACACAGTGATAAGAAATAAACTGATCGATGCTTTGAATACATATCCTTAAAGATTGGAAAACACCAATGAGGTTGTAAGTATGCTGAGAAAAATACCTTCATCAATCATTCCTAAATAACAAATCACCGTATATTTGTTTACTTTATCAGTGGGATCCTTTTTAATATATGGTAAATAATCTATGGGTATGAAAATAAAGCCATGCAAAGAATACCAGGCATTGAATGACAAGATCACATTCGTAACGAGACTGAAAAATATTGAAAAAAAAAAAAAAAAAAACGTCAGTATACAGATGAAATATTGATGATCGATTGATGCCGATAGCAGAGGAGTATTGTTGCAATTCAAGCCTGGAATGACTGTAATACACGTTATTATACCATTTAAAAATTCTAGAAGATTGGTCAGGCCTTGACCTACGTGTATCAAAACTATGAAAAGCTAGTTTTAGAATAGCTGATATCATCTGTATCAGAGAACAAGAGAAAATTAGAATATTTATCTTATTATTATTTTCAAATCAGTTTTTACTTCGTTCAATTAAAAGAGAGACTTTCTCCCTTTAGGATCTTCGGTTACTTTTACTGAGAACAGAATTTTAAAGTTTTAAAGGGTGTTCATGAATGGCAGAGGCAAGGGACAGTGACATTGCTCTATCGAGCAGGACAATGCCCTAGAGACTGATCATATAACATATGATCAGCACCCAAACCCCCTTGCCACCCAAGTTAAGATCAAGGAGGGTCAAGCAATGGCTGCTGATAACTCATAAGAGAGACCTATTTTCTCCTCCAAACCCTTATCTTCAGCTCACAAGGGTGGTGAGGTTACAGCAACCAAAGGAAGTTACAAGTTTTGGGTGGGACTTGAACCCCAGTCTGGCAATCACCAAGCAAGAACGCTACCACCAGGCCACCACAACCATAATTGCTCCTATCTTGCAAACTTATTTTCTGCAATTATTGCCAATCTTCAATTGTTTCAAAATACAATGCTATATTTCTTTCTTAACCGGAAGTTCCCGTTATTAAAATTGAAAACTTTTACGTTTCCGTATTGCTCGTTATATGACAATTCTTTTTATATTAAGAAGGATAATAATCTAAACAAGCAAACTGAGAAAAAAATATATAGTTTTGTCTGGAACATCTTTAATGATGTCTGTTTATTTGATAAAACAGACTACAAAAGTATGAATGAGAAATTTAGAATACATCTTGTCCACTATGTTTTTTTTTTTATTATTATTCAATATGAAAACATAATAATAATAATAATAATAATAATAATAATAATAATAATAATAATAATAATAATAATAATAATAATAATAATGATGATGATGATGATAATAAAAATAATAGTAACAACAACAACAACAACAACAACAACAACAATAATAATAATAATAATAATAATAATAATAATAATAATTTGAACCTTGAATAATCTCTGCAGTTGCGTCTCAAAAAAGGAAAACATATTTTCTAAAGCGTATGGAATATCAGTGTAATCCCATAATTATTCATTTGATTCTTTTTATCGAATTATCATAGAATTATTCAGGTAGAAAAAAATTTCCAATTATGCTTCACATCCTATGTCGCTCTTCGGTGCATAAGGAAAGTGAATGCTAATTCAACAGTGTCCATAAGCCTTTATAATACTGTAAAAAGAATTACTTGCATTTTATTTATACACATTCATAATTCTCATTTGACTGATTACCGTGTTATGCTATCTCTCTCTCTCTCTCTCTCTCTCTCTCTCTCTCTCTCTCTCTCTCTCTCTCTCTCTCTCTCTCTCTCTCTCTCTCTCTCTCAGCTCATGTTTTCAATACATATATATAAGACTTTTGTTTGGCCGCTCTCTTCCTGTTCATCACTTCATATTTCCAATATAACACATTCGTTAGTCAACACTGTATTGCCAGAGTAATATCTTTTGAAACAACATCAGTGACATCTTTGCTCAAGAGGAAAGAATATTACTTTGTGAATGACATTTCCATCAATTCAGACAAAATCAAATTCAAGTTTGAGAAGAACGAGTTAGAGGGTATCAAATAGTCTTGAAGGAATGCCTTGAGGTGATCAAGCTCCCAACGAAAGTATTGGAACTATGACTGGTTATCTATATCATCCTATAATTAATACTTAGATCGACACACTCTCTCAACTTGGCAAAGATCCTGATTTTGTTCAGGAACTTCTGTCCCATTGATATACATACATTCTTTCCTTTAAGACGTGCGATTTATACCAGCAATGCCGTCTTATCTTTGTGTAGATCCTCGACTTAAAACTAGGATTTTTCCCACAGCTTCTGTCCCATGATTATACATTTTTCACCTTAGTAAGTATGTTTTGCACCATCAATACCTATTTTTCATATTTGCGTAGATCCTCTGCTTAATACATTTTTTTCTCGAAAATGTATGTACTTTCCAAACAAAAGTAAGACTGAGGGTGTAACCTCAATCCTTGGTAGTATTCTCATACAGTTTTTTTTAGGTATTTTACCAACGAAATCATGATTAACCTCTGATAAATTTAATTGGTTGTGTAATATATATATATATATATATATATATATATATATATATATATATATATATATATATATATATATATATATATTTATTTATATATATATATATATATATATATATATATATATATATATATATATATATATATATATATATATATATATATATATATATACATATATATATATATATATATATATATATATATATATATATATATATATATATATATATATATATATATACATATACTTATACAGTGGAACCTCTACATACGATTGTCTTTACATACGAATGTTCCAACACCCAAAGTAAAATTCGATCAAATTTTCGTCTTGACACCCGAAGTCTTGCTCCAACATCCGACGTAGATCATATACGTAAAGTTTTCTCAAAGCGTCGATCATAGTTTCTTGTTTACGCTGGTAGACGGCAGCACGTCAGAGGGACGCCAATCTAGCGTCACCTTGATCAGTCCCCTCATCTCGTGAGCATCGTGTGGTTGTTCTCTATTCGCTCTGTTATTAACAGTGTTTTTTATTTTCCTTTTTCACGTTTTGTTTTTGGGTTTTACGTATAATTGTGGGTCCTAAAAATCTTAGTTTTGGTTCAGAAAATAGTAGTGGTGAGAAAAGGGAAAAGTCAATGCTTTCATTAGAACTAGAACAAGAAATAATAGAAAAACATGAGCGAGGTGTTCGTGTGAGTAATCTGGCTAAACAATATGGCTGGAATATGTCTACGATCTCAACGATTATCAAACAGAAGGAAGCCATTAAAGCAGTCAAACCATTGAAGGGGATCACCATTATTTCTAAACGTCGTAGCCCTAGCCTGAAAGAGATGGAATGCCTTTTGTTGATATGGATAAAGGACAAAGAGATTGTTGGCGATACGTTCACTGAAACGATCATTTGTGAGAAGGCCAGCACTATCTATTGTGACTTGAAGGCGGCCGGCTCTGGGGGTGACGAGGGGGAGAGTTCAACCGATCCTACAACCGAGGAATTCAAGGCGTTTCTAGGTTGGTTCAAGAAATCTAAGAAACAGACCGGGATTCATTCAGTTGTTCGGCACGGAGAGGCTTTAAGTTTGGACACCAATGCTGCTAATGATTTAGTTGAAAAGTTCGAGAAGATCGTGGAGGAGGAAGGCTACGTAGAGCAGCAAGTTTTAAACTGTGATGAGACCGGTCTGTTTTGGAAAAAAGATGCCTAGTCAAACATAAATTACTGCCGAAGAGAAGAAAATGCCTGGACATAAGCCTATGAAGGATCGGTTGACTCTTTCCCTTTGTGCCAACGCCAGCGGGGACTGCAAAATAAAGCCGTTATTGGTTTACCATTCCGAAAACCCTAGGGCATTTAAAGCATATAGAATTAATAAATACATGCTGCATGTCTTGTGGCCAGCTAATTCTAAGGCTTGGGTCACTAGGCATATCTTTGTTGAATGGGTAAACCTAGTTTTCAGCCCTACTGTCAAGAAGTACCTTCAGGAGAGGAATTTGCCTTTGAAGTGCTTGCTTTGTTTGGATATTGCACCCGCTAACCTTCCAGGACTCGAAGATGATATCATCGACCAGTACAAATTTATCAAAGTGTGTATCTTCCACTGAACACCATCCCTTTCCTCCAGCCCATGGACCAGCAAGTCATCTCTAATTTCAAGAAGCTGTATACCAAGCACTTATTTAAGCAGTGCTTTAATGTCACGCAAAGCACCAACTTAACTTTGCATGAATTTTGGAGGAGCCATTTCATTATCATGCACTGCTTAAAGATCATAGTTCAGGCTTGGGAGGGAGTAATTCGTCGGACACTGAATTCAGCTTGGAAGAAGCTTTGGCCTAATGCTGTTTCTCCCAGAGATTTTGAAGGTTCTGGCCCCACCCTGAACCTGTGCTTGCTGTAGAGGAAGACGTAGAAGAGAATGTATCCCTTGGCAAGTCCATGGGTCTGGAGGTCGATGATGATGACATCACCGAACTCGTCGATGAGCATCATGAAGAGCTCACCAGTCGAAGGAGATCGAGGAGGTAGGTCACATCTTAAGTTCAGCTGAAATAAAACAGATGTTGGCATATTATCAACACATGGTTGATTTCATCGATAAGGATCACCCACAGAAACTTCAGGTTTGCCGTGTAGTTTTGCATTTCGATGATGTTTGTTTAACTCATTTTAGAAAAATTCTCAAGAGCCGTACAAAGCAACTTTCTCTCGATAGTTTCTTTAAAAATCTATGAAGCGGTCTAGTGATTGTGATGAAGAGAAGGAAAGTGAAGCAAAGAAAAGTAAGACCGAATCGAGTGAAAGTGATGCAAATTAAAAATAAAAAAGAAAAAAATGTGAAAAAAAAATAAATATAAGAATGAAAAAAAAATAAGCTAAGTTAGGTTAAAGTTCTCTTAGAGTAAGTTAGAGTAAGTTACGGTACGTTATCGCAGTCGCCGTCTCTACCTCCTCGCTGATCTTCCGTCTCCTGCGTAGCAATTCCTACACCTGCGCTGGCCTGTCTCTAAGGTAAAGTGTAATTAAAAACCCCTTTTTTATTTATTATTTCTTCAGTATTATTCTTTTTTTAGATTCTTCTGTATTATGCAATTGGATTAGTGTTATGTGTAATTATGTATAGCAATTTATTAAGGAGTTATCATGGGTTTCTGGGGTGAGGAACGAATTATACAAATTACATTGTATTCTTATGGGAATATTTGCTCCAACATGCGATCGTTCTAACATAAGAAGCAATTCCCAGAATGAATTAAGATCGTATGTAGAGGTACTACTGTGTGTATATATATATATATATATATATATATATATATATATATATAGATATATATATATATATATATATATATATATATATATATATATATATATATATATATATATGTGTGTGTGTGTGTGTGTGTGTGTGTGTCTGTGTGTGTGTGTGTCTGTGTGTGTGTTTGTGTATGTGTGCATGTTAGCTTGTGCGTTTGTATTTATTTTACAGAATAGGTTAATTGAATCTAAACCTTCAGAACTTTTATGTCAGGTTAAACAGGTCTACAAGGGAATTGTTATTCGACCTTTCTTCTCTAATCCCTTAACTTTTATCATAATGCTGAGGTAACCAACTGAATTCATATACATTTTCCTGCACATAATGCACTGCATATCTATTTTTTGCTTTTTTGATTTTAGAAGATTTTCGAAGTGTTCACACAGAGGCAGACATCTGAATCCATGCAACGAATAGACAGCGCATTGAGTGTTTGATGTCACCTTTGTAGGATTACGTGAAAGCATAAACTAATATTCGTAAATGATTTTTCGATGTTGGTTTCTGAATGCTTGAAAGGTCATTAGCTTCCTTCCTTTGAACTGCTGCTCCATGATAATTCTGTGCATCTCTAAACAAGGGGAATAAGGCTTCATGCACTTACAATTACACAAAGTAGGATACGTAGAAGTATTTATAAACTGTGAGAGAATATTTCCCCTAAATTTTACTAAGAGATATTTTTTTTTCTCAGCATCAAGGCTCCAAAGTCATCAAATATTTAACGTTCTGGGGTACATAATTATAAGTGACTTGAGCTTCAAAGGAAGACTGTTGGCACAGAACACTCATTTTTCATTAAAGAATTCATAAGAGTTGTTGACTTACCGTTTTAACCACCATTCTTTAAGAAAATATTTAGTAATTGATTTCTTTCCTTTTATTGAAATTATATTTTTCATATATTTAATTTCTAAAAGGCTGTATTTTTCTTATCATTGTATCTCCTGTAATTCTGAGGCTCCGTGAATGTGTATCCTAAACGAACTTTAAACCTATCTCTATAAGAAAGGGAAGTTTGTAATACGGCTAAAAAAGGTCAGATTAAACTTCAAGCCATGATGCAATTATATGAAAAAAAAAAAAAAAAACAAGTAAAATTGGAGGATGAATTCTGCACAAAATATTATTTATGCTCGACGTCCAGCATCACTGAATATCCTGTTGTATACATAAATACAATGTTTGTAAAAACTTTTGAATTATAATTGCTTGTTAGTTTATAATTCTAATCTATTTTTTGATTACCATCGACATATGGGAGAGAGAAAAATCTATTTCAATTAAATGTAAAAGTAATTTTGAACCGTTATCGCAACCGAGATTGTTGTGATAATATTCAAATAACAGGTATTTCATAATAGAGTAATTTCAATGTCCTATCATGTTGAATTGCTATATTTGTGGGCATTAAATGAATATCAAAATTAAGCAGAATGATTCAGCATTCTTATCAAGATTGTATTTCGTGAGTTCATACAGACACAAACACACACAACAGTGTATGACAAACCTCTTTTTATGACATTTATACACTATAAGGAAGATTTCCACTGTCAAACTTCAGCAGTGATGAAAGCCCTTCACAGAAAAATGATAGATGGATATTATGTTAAAGCCACATAAAGATAGTGAAAAAATTTGGATTGAGAAAGAAGTTAGAAAGGGAAACCCCGTCTTTCATATATTATTCAAAGCATGTCTAGAAGAATCTTTTAACAATTTAGACTAGGGAAATGTAGGATTAACATTAATGGGGAATACCTTAACAACTTAAGTTTTGCAGATGATACAGTTCTGTTTAGTGAATCGTAAAAAGAATTGCAAAAATTATAAAATATTTGGATAGAGAAAACAGAATTGTAAGACTGAAAATTAATATTAGTAACACTAAGATAATGTTGAAAGAAAATGGGGAGAAAAAACAACTGAGATTTAGGGATGACCCTCGAGAGATTATTAATGATTAATAATTATTTAGGAGAGGCAGTAAGTGTTTCCCTAGGATGTGAGACCGAAATTAAGAGAAGGATAAGCATAGGATGGAGACCTTCCAGTAAACAAAATGATATTATGAAAAGTAAAATGACAATTTCTCTAAAAAAGTATTGAATCAGATGGACATAACAGTGTTAACTTATGCATCTAAAACCTAGAGCCTTGCTAAAGTATTAAAACAAAATCTAGTTACAACTGAGAGAGCTGTAAAAAGAATAATAATGGGCATAACATTAAGATACAGAAAAAAGAGTAACACGGATGCCAGATCTAACTAAAGTAGAGGGTATTCTAACAACATGTAAGAAAAAGAAAATTATATGATCAGGACATATAATGAGAAAGACAGACAGTAGAAGGACAAGAATGATAACAAAATGGGTCCTTAGAGGTCACAAACGAAGAAGGGTAAGGAAGAGCATCTGCTATAGAAACATCATAAACAGGTGCGTGAGTGGAAATCTACTTCTGAGGCCTTTTGTACTGCAGTGGACTAGGAAATGCTGATACTATATAAATAAATAAATAAATAAATAAATATATATATATATATATATATATATATATATATATATATATATATATATATATATATATATATACACATATATATTTATATATATATATATATATATATATATATATATATATATATATATATATATATATATATATATATAAATATATATACACACGTATATATTTATATATATATATATATATATATATATATATATATATATATATATATATATATATATATATATATATATACCAAGGCACTTCCCCCTATTTTGGGGGGTAGCTGACATCAAACAAATGAAACAGTTAAGGGGACCTCTCCTTTCTACCTTCCTCCCAGCCTGACAAGGGATTCAACCGAGTTCGGCTGGTACTGATGGGGGTGCCACAACCCACGCTCCCCCGTTATCCACTACAGTTGAAGCTTCATGACACTGAATCCCCTACTGTTGCTACCTCCGCGGTCATTCAAGGCACCGGAAGAAGCAGCAAGGCCTCCCGGAACTGCGTCACAATCGCTCGCCATTCATTCCTATTTCTAGCACGCTCTCTTGCCTCTCTCACATTTATCCTCCTATTACCCAGAGCATCCTTCACTCCATCCATCCACCCAAACCTTGGCCTTCCTCTTGTACTTCTCCTATAAACTCTTGCATACATCGCCTTCTTTAGCAGACAGCCATTTTCCATTGACTCAACATGACCAAACCACCTCAACACATTCATATCCACTCTAGCTGCTAACTCATTTCTTACACCCGTTCTCACCCTCACTACTTCGTTCCTAACCCTATCTACTCGAGATACACCAACCATATTCCTTAGACATTTCATCTCAAACACATTCAATTCCTGTCTCTCTGTCACTTTCATTCCCCACAACTCCAATCCATACATCACAATTGGTACAATCACTTTCTCATACAGAACTCTCATTACATTCATGCCCAACCCTCTATTTTTCACTTCTTCCGTAACTACCCCCAACACTTTGCATCCTTCATTCATTCTCTGACGTACATCTGCTTCCACTCCACCTTTTGGTGAAACAACAGACCCTAAGTACTTAAACTGATTCACCTCCTCAAGTAACTCTCCATTCAACATGTCATTCAACCTCGCACCACCTTCCCTTCTCACACATCTCATAACCTTACTCTTACCCACATTAACTCTCAACTTCCTTCTCTCACACACTCTTCCAAATTCTGTCACTAATCGTCAAAGCTTCTCTTCCGCGCCTGCAACCAGTACAGTATCATCCGCAAACAACAACTGATTTACCTCCCTTTCATGGTCATTCTGGTCTACCAGTTTCAATCCCCCTCCAAGCACCTGAGCATTCACCTCTCTCACACACTCCATCAACATATAAGTTAAAC
>NC_090728.1:115351595-115361595 GCF_036898095.1 Palaemon carinicauda | reverse complement strand
CGAGGACACCTCCCAGAAATATCCGACTGGCTTTGTGAACAAGGAGACACCCCAATAGCGTATGACGTCCTCAAATCATACCTTCTGCAGCAGTACTCGCCGTCGCCAGCCGCCCGTATAGCAAAGCTTTTTCAGCTCTCGCAACAACCGTTGGGGGACCAAAGGGCTTCGCTTGCCCTCAGGGAAATGACCAGTATCGCTCGCCTTCAACCTGCCGCAGACGGCTCTCCTCGTGAGGTGAACCTACTCTGTGCCCTTTGGATACGTCGTTTACCTGAACCTGTGCGCGCTGCCATAGCCGATGTCGATAGTTTACCCATAAAGGACTTGATGACCAAAGCCGACGCCCTTATGGACAGCCACTTCAAGACCTCCATCAACGCCTCCACCCCTGACGACGAGGATGCCTATTCAACGTCAACCGAAGCTGACATGAATGCCGTAGGACATACACACCTACCCCGTGACGTGCCGAAGCGGCGACAAAGCCGCCCACCACCCACCAATCGCTCACGCCCCAACGAACTACTTCTACAGCCACTTACTACCTCCCATCCGCCGCAGTTTTGCTACTACCACTTCAGATTCGGGGCAACCGCGAAGAAATGTGCCAAAGATTGTCAGTGGCCGAAAAACGTGTAAGTAGGCCATCGCTTGTGGCGGTGGCCTCCCATGTTTCTAATCTTTTCTTTTTACAGGATGCAGGAACGGGCGTGCGATTTTTGGTAGACACGGGTGCTTGTCGTTCTCTTTTGCCAAGGAAACTCTTCAAGGCACAACGTAGTCTGTCTACATCTGCCGACGTCCGCTTGGTAGCTGCCAACGCATCTGCGATACCCACCTACGGTTACGAGAACCTCACATTATCGTTCGGAAACGGTAAATTCAATTGGAAGTTTCTCGTTGCTGACGTCACAATGCCAATCCTCGGTACGGATTTCCTCTCTCATTTCCACCTTCTGGTCGATGTCGCCCACCGACGATTGGTCAACGCAGACTCGTACTTGTCGACACCTCTTCAACCCGCCCCCTCTAACCTCGCTCTCCACATCAGCGCACCCACGGATGCCTACGCCCACCTCCTCACGTCGTACCCGGAAGTTTTCCGTCCAGAACTTCGCCAAACGCCCACGGTTCCTGCCAAGCACGGTATTTATCACCATATCAAGACGACGGGACCCCAGTCTTCGCAAAATTCAGACGTCTGGCACCGGAACGATTGGCAGCCGCCAAACAGATGTTCGCCGAAATGGAGAAAATGGGCCTTTGCCAAAAGGCCTCCAGCCCATGGTCGTCACCCTTACACATCGTTCTGAAGAAAGACGGCTCCCTCTGTCCGTGCGGGGATTACAGACGCCTGAACATGCAAACAGAACCGGATCACTACCCCCTCCCAAACATTGCCGACGTGACCTCCTACCTGCACAAAGCAAAGGTTTTCTCTACGCTCGACCTCTTGAAGGTGTATTATCAGGTGCCTATGAACCCAGAAGACATCCCCAAGACCGCCATCACCACTCCGTTTGGCACATACACCTTCAATTACTCCTGTTTTGGCCTTCGTAATGTTGGGGCAACGTTTCAACGTCTCATGGATGGCATCTTAGGGGACCTCCCTTTCTGTGTATGTTATGTGGACGACATACTCGTGTTCTCCTCCTCAAAAGAGGAACACCTCCGTCACCTGCGCATCGTGCTCGACCGCCTGCAACAAAACGGCCTTGTAGTCCGGTACGACAAGTGTACCTTTGGCGCCAACGAAGTGTCGTTCTTAGGGCACCGTATCACTCCTGAAGGAGTCCATCCCCTCCCTGAGAAGGTAGGAGCCGTTCAGAATTTCCCCACGCCCTCGACCGTCAAAGCTCTGCAGGAATTCTTGGGCATGATCAACTATTATCACCGTTTTCTGCCAGCCATTGCCGCCACTCTTGCTCCCCTCTACGCCTCCCTCAAGGGCAAGCCAAAGGACCTGAAGTGGGGTCCCCTTCAAGAAGCAGCCTTCTGCAATGCAAAGAAGGCCCTATCAACTGCTGCGGCTCTCACTTTTCCTATCCCACAAGCCCCTCTCCTTCTCTCCACCGATGCCAGCGACGTCGCTATTGGTGCAGTACTCGAGCAGGTGGTCAAAGGCTCGCCCCGCCCATTGGCCTTCTTCAGCAGAAAACTGTCCAAGGCAGAATCGGGTTATTCTACCTTCGATCGAGAATTGCTGGCGGTGCACTTGGCTGTCCGTCACTTTCGCCATTTCTTAGAAGGTACGCCCTTCGTCATTCGTACAGACCACATGCCTCTGGTGCACGCCTTCACTCGACAGTCTGACGCCTGGTCCGCCCGTCAACGCCGACATCTCTCCGCCGTGGCTGAATACAATTGCACCCTCCAATACGTCCCTGGGAAAATGAATCCCGTTGCCGATGCCCTGTCAAGAAACACGTAGGCTGCCGTTCAACTGGGATTGGATTACAACGTCCTGGCTGAAGCCCAACGACAGGATCCAAAGTATTAAGCTTGTAGGACATCCTGCACGTCCCTCCGTTGGGAGGATTTTCCCCTCGTAGACTCCAACACCACCCTCCTCTGTGACGTCAGTACTGGTAGACCGCGACCTTGGATTCCTGCTCCCATGCGCCGACAGGTGTTTGATTTCATCCACGGCCTTTCACATCCCTCGTGCCGTTCTACTGCACAGCTGCTGAAGGCAAAGTTCATTTGGCACGGCATTTCTAAGGATGCTAAGGATTGGGTCCGTGCGTTTACTTCTTGCCAAACTTCCAAAGTACATCGACATACGGATTCAGGAGTGGGCACCTTTCCTCAACCTCAGCGTCGTTTAGCACACATTCACGTCGACGTTGTAGGCCTCCCACCCACATCACAAGGACATCGTTACCTTTTTACCGTCATCGACCGCTCCACTCGTTGGCCTGAAGCCATTCCCATGGAAACTGCAACGTCCGCCTCATGTACATCTGCCTTACTCTCTGGATGGATTTCAAGATTCGGTATCCCTGAGCATATTACTTCTGACAGGGGAACAACTTTCACCTCTCAATTATGGACGTCATTAGCGAATCTCCGGGCATCACCCTACAACAGACAACGGCCTACAACCCCGCTGCCAATGGATTGGTTAAACGTTTTCATCGCACCCTCAAAGCAGCTTTGATGTCCCGCTGCAAGGATTGCAACTGGTTTACTCAGCTTCCCTGGGTCCTCCTTAGACTAAGGACCACTCCTAAAGACGTCCTCGACGTCTCGGCAGCCGAAATGGTGTATGGCGACCCGTTGGTCGTCCCTGCCGAATTTTTTCCTTCTACAACCTCCTCCGACGATCTCCAGCGCATACATCACGTCGTGGGAAAATTTACTCCGTGCCACCAGACTTACAAGCCCCCAGCAAAGCATCACATACCAACGGACTTGCACTCTGCAACGCACGTCTTCCTGCGCAACGACACCAGCAAGCCACCACTAACGCCGCCTTACACGGGCCCTTTCCTTGTGATCCGACGCAGTCCGAAAGCATTCCTACTAAACATTCGGGGCAAAGAAGACTGGGTCTCCATTGATCGTCTAAAACCTGCTAATCTTCTGCCAGATGACCCGCCTACAGTTCGCCTCTCTAGATCAGGGCGCCCTATTTAACATGTACAGTATGTCATTTTTAGGGGGGGGAGCCATGTACCAACCGTGTGTCACACAATTGTACATAATTATTATGTATATATTATGCTTGTATCTGCTCTCTTCCCTCGCACTAAAAAGAACCTGAATGATCATGTCTCCGTTTTGCTCTGTAACATTGTCTGTCTCTCGAACAGGTCATGTCCTATTGCCTTGAGGTTTTGTATATAAAGAAGAGTGTTCCTTAATAAAAAACTCAGTCGTTTCCAATCTGCCGTTGAGTTCACAACTCCTCTCTCGGCCCGTCACAGAGTAATTTAAATGGGTCAGAAATAGTGTGTTGGACTTATAGAAAATTCATGTACAAGATTAAAACAGATATTTGATATATAAACTATAAAAGGACCTAAATAAGCGTATTCAACGTGAAAACGTTGCTGGAGAGTTTGAACTTTTGAAGTTCTGCTGATTCAACTATCCGATTAGGAAGATCATTCCACAACTTGTCTCAGGTGGAATAAAAATTTTAGAGTACTGTGTAGTATTGAGCCTCATGATGGAGAGGGCCTGACTATTAAAATTAACTGCATTCCTAGTATGACGAACAGGATGGAACTGTTTGGGACGATCTGAATGTAAAGGATGGTCAGAATTATAAAAAAACCTTTTGCAACATGCATAATGAACTAATTGAACGACGATGCCAGAAATTAATATCCAGATAAGGAATAAGAAATTTCATAGACTGTAAGTTCCTGTCTAACAAATTAAGATGAGAATCAGCAGCTGAAGACCAGACAGGAGAACAATGCTCGAAACAAGGTAGGATGAAAGAATTAAGACACTTCTTCAGAATAGATTGATCACTGCAAATCTTGAAATACTTTCTCAATAAGCCAATTTGTTTGTGCAATTGAAGAAGGTACAGACCTAATGTGTTTCTCAAAAGTAAATTTGCTGTCGAGAAGGAAAGTCATACAAAGTTAAAGAAACATTATCAATGCTGAAATCAGGATGTCGAGGAGCCACCGTCCTTGACCTACTTACAATCATACTTTGAGTTTTGTTAGGATTCAACTTCATACCCCATAATTTGCACCATGCACTAATCATAGCTAGATCTCTATTAAGGGATTCAGCGACCCCAGATCTACATTCAGGAGATGGAATTTATGCAAAGAGAGTAGCATCATCTGCATATGCAACAAGCATGTTTTCTAGACCAAATCACATTTCATGTATATATAGTATGAAAAGTAATGGGAATAGTACACTACCTTAAGGAATATCAGATATCGAATTCCTATACTCACTATGTTGCCCATCCACAACATCTGTTTGCGATTTATTACTTAAAAATTCAGCAATGATGCTAAGGAACGACCCACCCACTCCCAACTGTTTGAGTTTGAAAACAAGGGCCACATGATTAACACGATCAAAGGCAGCACTAAAATCAAGGCCAATCATACAAACTTCCTGACCCCAGTCAAGGGATTTCTGTGTAGCATTGGAGATTATATGAAGGGAATCAAATACTCCAAGGCCTTTACGAAAACCTATCACTAATCCAGTCCAATCCTTCTCCGCCATCTCTGACTGTTCTACACATTGAAAAATCCATGAAGAAGGTAAGCAACATAGGTGACAACACATTCCCTTGGAGTACTCCGCTGTTCACTGGAAATTCATTTCATAAGACTCCATTTATAATAACTTTGCATTTGCTTTGCTCATGAACACGTTTAATCAAATTTACATATTCAAGAAGAACATCCCTGACTGATGAGCGCCAGACTGGGGTTCGAGTCCCAGTCGGTCTCGTTAGTTTCTTTGACCAATGCAACCTCACCATCCTTGTGAGCTAAGTTTGGGGGTTTTGGGGGAGCGTATAGGTATATCTGCTGAGTCATCAGCAGCCATTATTATTATTATTATTATTATTATTATTATTATTATTATTATTATTATTATTATTAGTTTGATTTTGGAGTGTCCTTCTAGAAGAGCTACTTAACATAGCTAAAGAGTCTCCTCTACCCTTACCAAGAGGAAGGTAGCCACTGGACAATTACAGTGTAGTAGTTAACTTCTTGTGTGAAGAAGAATTGTTTGGTAATCTAAGTGTTGTCAGGTGAATGAGGAAAGATGAGAATCTGTAAAGAATAGGCCAGACTATTCGGTGTATGTGTAGGCAAAGGGAAAGTGAACCGTAACTAGAGAGAAGGAGCCAATGCAGTACTGTCTGGCCAGTCAAAGGACCACATAACTCTCTAGCGGGAGTAACTCATCAGGTGGCTGCTGCCCTGGCCAACCTACTACCTACAAACCTTAGTCCTAGCTTGGGTGGAGAGGGGGCTCTGGTGCTGATTATATGTATATATTGTCATTCTCTAGGGCATTGTTCAACTCAATTGGGCAATGTCATTATCCCCTATCCCTGTCATGCATAAGCTGCCTTTAAAACTTTAAGCCTTTAAACGCAGGACTCTCCACAAAATTGATCGGTGCGCGTTATTAAAGGGTTTTTTTTATAGGCCACAAATGCCATTGATAAACGATTTCTATATATTTTTATAATCTACGCATTGCTGTACATGTCTCAAAAGGAAAATTAGGTCAGTGCAACTTCTACCTTTTCTAAATCCACCTTGTTCATCTATCATCTTTTCATCAGTCTTACTTTTCAGTCTCTTTTGTATAAGTATACTATTTATTTTCAAAACAGCTGACGTAAATGTTATGCCTCTGTAATAATTGAAATCAGTCATGATTCCTTTTTGGGGGGCGGTGTTATTTTATTCCCCACTCCTAACTCCCATTCATCAGGTTTTGCCTATTCATGTCTCTCCCAACTCTATCTGATATTCCTCAGTATATATATATATATATATATATATATATATATATATATATATATATATATATATATATATATATATATATATAAATACATATATATATATTATATATATATATATATATATATATATATATATATATATATATATATTACCTTGGACTAAGGTTTCCATACCAATAACCTTACAATGTTTTTCACTTAGGGCAAATATAGTCAAACTATATTTAATAAAGACACTTTTCACTTGCTGTAACTTCCTTATCTGGTTCATGGTTCTAACATTCCAATCATCTATTTTCAATTTGTCTTTAGTTTTTATAAACCGGAGATTCTTAGCACCCCGTTATGCCCAGGACTGGGGGCTATTCTGTTATCTTTGCTTTCCACAGACTGACTAAATCCATAAAGGATTCATTGGCTAGATACATCAAAGAATAGCTAGTTCCTTGTGATGCGCAGTGCCTATCTAACTAAGACAAGTGACCCCTGTTGGTCAATACTAATTCTAGTAAGATCAACCGTAAGGCATCTGGAGTGAAAGACGAAGAGACCCTTTATCTATCATCCTGAACCTAATCTGTCACCCTGCTATCAATGACTTCATAGAGATTTTGGAGCCATTTTCTCCACAGGCAAAGCTGAATTTCAAGCGAGTTGAGACTTTTAATTTTCATATTGTAAACACATAAAATTTCCTTAAGGAAAACTTCTGTTATTTTCCTAAGCTTGTTGAATTAATATGCTCAAAATTGCTATAGGATATGAATTTTCTATATTTCTAATGGTTCCACTCCCTAAACTGTTTGAAAAAGTCGTTTATATTATTCTAATGGAAAGGATTTCAACATTGTCATATGCTAATCAGAATTTGTACCAAAAAATCAACTATTTCGTTTGAAATTCTAGTTTGATCAACTTCGTAAGATACAATTATTAATTTATGATTTTCGTAGGTTAGTTTGTCTTTTATAAACGTTCTATACATCAGTAAAATATTTTTCTTTAGATATAACAAGGTCCTGTAGAGAATGGAGTTCTCCTGGTGTATGGGAACGGAAAAGCAGCCATCAAAGTGAGTAAGACGTCTTGGGGTTATTTTAATATAAGTGGCTAAAAAATTCTAATATTCAAATATCTCTTCCCTATGAAAGTTTAGCGTCTATGTAGATTATAAAAATACTCTAACCAAAAATTTTTTATTTTTTAGTTTAACGAACATAAACGAACACATAACTTGAGAAGGCCATTGAAAATGATTGTTATGTATATAAGTGATATTAAGATTAAGAGGGCCTGTATTATATGTCTGAAAGAGATAACAGCTCAGAATGCATACAAAATATCAGCAATTATATCCCTGTAATATAGTAAAAGCATCCCAAGTGAGGTATCTGATAAAAAAAAGGGGTTGGGGGACGAATTGAACGAAGAATTTGATGTAAACTGAAAAAAAAAATCTGAAAGTTTCAGAAATGGGAAATAATCAGAGCGACTTATAAAGATTTAATAAGTCTAAATCATGATATATGACTAATTTATTTTAGAGACGAGGGGTTTAGTGAGAGAAGACAATATTATATGATATAGAAATTATATTTCAATAATGCATTAAGATGGGTAAGATTATTTGATAGGCTAAACAGAGTAAAATACGAGAAATTTGAAAATACGCGAAATTCTTGAATGTGGTTATCAACGTAGTTATAAGCGTTTATCGATGCAGGAAGAAACAGAAGGATAATAAAAAGCTTCAAGCAACTGTATAATATCCGTAGGTATATTAGAAGACAAACTGCATGGTAATTTTACAGTTTAACGACAAAAAAAAATAAATAAAAAAATAAAAATAAAAAACAAAAAATAAATAAATAAATAAACATTAGAAATTTGATAACAGCAAAATGAGTGACTCACGCTTGAATTGATTTGAAGATGGAGGACGAGAACTTTTATTTTTTGTGAAGGAAATGTCGAAGAAGGTTAATGAGCAAATTCATCCTTGAATGAATATGAAGAGTAGATAAATGTTCCTTCTGGGAAATAAAGTTAAATTGCTAAAGAGAGATTTTTTAAATCGTGGAAAAATATTTGGCAATACGGTTATTATATCAAGAACATCTGGAAAGTTATAAAGCAATTTCTATGTGCAAAATACTGTTTAACAAGCTACAAATTAATGACAAAAAACATAAGATAGCTCAAAATAAATGAATACATGATACTGGTAAACAAGTTAGATAAATTAGATAAATCAAAACTACTAAAATATATACAAGTGACGTTAGAATAGAATTCTCTGCTGGCTTACAAGACGGATATTAATAAACGATGAAAATAAGACGTGAAGGAAGCATATTAGAAATATAAATATGATATCAATGGAAATCTAGTGGGTATAAGTAACTATAACTCGTTATGAAATAGAAGTATTCAAAAATCACAGAGGAGATTAAATTCAGGAATAATCAAGGGTCATCGTTATTCAATAACAAATGATGAATTGAAATCATGAGTTGGAAATTATGCTTCACTCTAGTAAGTATGGAAAATTAACACTATATATCGAAATTAAAGGCGACATATCTTTCATGATTGAAGATCTAAAAAGAGAAAAAGTAATATATATATATATATATATATATATATATATATATATATATATATATATATATATATATATATATATATATATATATATACAGAAATTTTCATTATGATTAGAGTTTATCTAGCAATCTCTCGCCACCCCCAACCCCCCCCCCCCCACCCACCCCCCCCCCACCCCCCAAAAAATTAAAATGTATCTGTCAGTTTTTATTTTGATTTAAACTACATAAGAAAACGTTTCGTAAGTAACGATTTTAATAGTTAAATCCTTTTATATGTAGACAGGATCGAATCCCATTATGCTTTGTTAGTAAATATGCCAATTACATTGGGTATATGATGACCCATGAGAGTTATAAGCGAAAAGCATTTAGTCTGAGAAAACTAAACCTAAGATTTCAACATTACAAATGGATGTAAGTTGGCAATTATTATTCTTATTTTTTTAGTTATGAATGGACTACAGATAAAGCAAGAGGTGCATAAACTGGGTTTCCTTTATGTTTCCAAAATTTATATATATTATTTAGCCAAAAAATAAAAATAGTCATATCCAGGAAAAATAAATTTATAATCAACAAGATTTAAGGAATTGTTCTTCTTTATTAGAATAAACATTTAAATGTAATATGGAACTAATAATATAACGCATTTAATGTTTATAGAATTTTGCTTTTACACAATCTCAACATATTTTTAGTAAAATACCGAGTACTTGGCTCTCCGTAAAGTAAGTTATTATCTTTTTAGAAAGAATAACATTCTAAAAGTAAAACAAAATTTTTTGGTGCATATTAAAAATTATATGAAACATACAAGTATCCCACTTTATTTTTCCTCGAATTCGAAAGCAATGCCCAAATATTTTGATGGAGGAAAATAATGGTAAATTATATCTATTACTAT
>NC_090728.1:115319095-115329095 GCF_036898095.1 Palaemon carinicauda | reverse complement strand
ATAATTGCTGATATTTTGTATGCATTCTGAGCTGTTATCTCTTTCAGACATATAATACAGACCCTCTTAATCTTAATATGACTTATATACATAACAATCATTTTCAATGGCCTTCTCAAGTTATGTGTTCTTTTATGTTCGTTGAACTAAAAAATCAAAATTTTTCGGGTAGAGTATTTTATTAATCTACATAGACGCTAAACTTTCATAGGGAAGAGATATTTGAATATTAGAATTTTTTAGCCACTTATATTAAAATAACCCCAAGACGTCTTACTTACTTTGATGGCTGCTTTTTCGGTCCCATACAGCAGGAGAACCCCACTCTCTACAGGACCTTGTTATATCTAAAGAAAAATATTTTATTGATATATAGAAACTTTATAAAAGACAAACTAACATACAAAAATCATAAATTATTAATTGTATCTTACGAAGTTGATCAAACTAGAATTTCAAACGAAATAGTTGATTTTTTGGTACAAATTCTGATTAGCATATGACAATGTTGAAATCCTTTCCATTAGAATAATATAAACGACTTTTTTCAAACAGTTTAAGAAGTGAAACCATTAGAAATATAGAAAATTCATTTCCTATAGCAATTTTCAGCATATTAATTCAATTAAATTAGTAAAATAACAGAAGTTTTCCTTGAGGAAATTTTGTGTTTACGCTATGAAAATTAAAAGTCTCAACTCGCTTGAAATTCAGCTTTGGCTGTGGAGAGAATGGCTCCAAAATCTCGATGAAGTCATTGATAGCAGGGTGACGGATTAGGTTCAAGGCGATAGACAAAGGGTCTCTTCGTCTTTCACTCCAGATGCCTTACGGTTGATCTTACTAGAATTAGTATTGACCAACAGGGGTCACTTGCCTTAGTTAGATAGGCACTGCGCATCACAAGGAACTAGCTATTCTTTGATGTATCTAGCCAATGAATCCTTTATGAATTTAGTCAGTCTGTGGAAAGCAAAGATAACAGAATAGCCCCCAGTCCTGGGCATAACGGGGTGCTAAGAATCTCCGGTTTATAAATACTAAAGAAAAATTGAAAATAGATGATTGGAATGTTAGAACCATGAATCAGATAAGGAAGTTACAGCAAGTGAAGAGTGTCTTTATTAAATATAGTTTGACTATATTTGCCCTAAGTGAAAAACGTTGTAAGGTTAATGGTAGGTGTAGAACACTGCACCACCAGTGCAGCTACGTTCTGAATATCGGCGTTTTACTAAGGGTGAAGTCAAACACTCTTCCTCTGTGGTGTTCATATATTCCATCAAAGCAGCAACATTTGACGCTGCAAACAAAAGCAGCAATAAATATACAAAAAAATAATGTAAATATTCATGTAAAACAATATATATACTGTAAATATCAAGTAAATACAAAATAATGTAAATGATGTAAAATACAATATAGTAATTCCACAGGTAAGGTTCACTTAACATAGAAAATAAACTTACATTTTCCAGATGCCGGTTCTAATACTGTAATTTCCAGATAACCACTGGTACAAGTTGCTGTACCACCAGAAGCATTCAGCCTCCTAGCTAACAGCAACACTGGTCACTTAATACTATGATGAGTACACTGGGCAGCTCAGCACACCACAAATACTGCAGAAACACAGCATGCAGAAATTCCATGTGCTTTTCAGGGCCTGCCCACGCTGAACTAACAAAGGCGCCAAGGCGGGCATAAATCGCGGCCTTTTGGGCAGATGCCAACAATAACAATACAATATTTTTCAGTACCAACTCAATACTTCTTTTCATACAAAAAAGTAAACGAAAAATGTATACAGTTTTCCATTCAATACAAATATATAATTCAAAATAGTGCACATATGTGTATAATTAAATTACAAAACAAACACCAGGCAATCCCGACGCTCGCTTATCCCCTCATCCTTATCATCAACAAAGAAAACGTGTAGCGCCAACTTAACTAAAAACGTAAAATGCTGTGGCATATCCTACAGTAGGGAAACTTTACTCTAAGGTATTGTATATATATATATATATATATATATATATATATATATATATTTACTGAGGAATATCAGATAGAGTTGGGAGAGACATGAATAGGCAAAACCTGATGAATGGCAGTTAGGAGTGTGTAGTAAAATAACACCGCCCACCGAAAAGGAATCCTGACTGATTGCAATTATTACAGAGGCATAACACTTACGTCAGCTGTTTTGAAAATAAATAGTATACTTATACTAAAGAGACTGAAAAGTAAGACTGATGAAAAGATGAGAGATGAACAAGGTGGATTTAGAAAAGGTAGAAGTTGCACTGACCGAATTTTCCTTTTGAGACATGTACAGCAATGCGTAGATTATAAAAAATATATAAAAATCGTTTATTAATGGCATTTGTGGCCTATAAAAAAGCCTTTAATAACGTGCACCGACCAATTTTGTGGAGAGTCCTGCGTTTGAAGGCTTAAAGGTTTAAAAGCAGCTCATGCATGACAGGGATAGGGGACAGTGACATTGCCCAATTGAGTTGAACAATGCTCTAGAGAATGACAATATATACATATAATCAGCACCAGAGCTTCCTCTGCACCCAAGCTAGGCCTAAGGTTTGTAGGTAGTAGGTCGGCCAGGGCAGCAGCCACCCGATGAGTTACTACTGCTAGAGAGTTTTGTGGTCCTTTGACTGCCCAGACAGTACTGCATTGGCTCCTTTTCTCTAGTTACGGTTCACTTTCTCTTTGCCTACACATACACCGAATAGTCTGGCCTATTCTTTAGAGATTCTCATCTTTCCTCATTCACCTGACAACACTTAAATTACCAAACAATTCTTCTTCACACAAGGGGTTAACTACTACACTGTAATTGTCCAGTGGCTACCTTCCTCTTGGTAAGGGTATAGGAGACTCTTTAGCTATGTTAAGCAGCTCTTCTAGAAGGACACTCCAAAATCAAACTAATAATAATAATAATAATAATAACAATAATAATAATAATAATAATAATAATAATAATAATAATAATAATGGCTGCTGATGACTCAGCAGATAGACCTATAGGCTCCCCCAAAAACCCCCAAACTTAGCTCACAAGGATGGTGAGGTTCCATTGGTCAAAGAAACAAACGAGACCGACTGGGACTCGAACCCCAGTCTGGCACACATCAGTCAGGGATGTTCTTGAATATGTAAATTTGGTTAAACGTGTTCATGAGCAAAGCAAAGGCAAAGTTATTATAAATGGAGTCTTATGAAATGAATTTTCAGTGAACAGCGGAGTACTCCAAGGGAATATGTTGCTTTCCTTCCTCATGGATTTTTTAATGTGTAGAACAGTCAGAGATGGCGGAGAAGGATTGGACTGGATTAGTGATAGGTTTTCGTAAAGGCCTTGGAGTATTTGATTCCCTTCATATAATCTCCAATGCTACACAGAAATCCCTTGATTGAGGTCAGGAAGTTTGTATGATTGGCCTTGATTTTAGTGCTGCCTTTGATCGTGTTAATCATAAGGCCCTTGTTTTCAAACTCAAACAGTTTGGAGTGGGTGGGTCGTTCCTTAGCATCATTGCTGAATTTTTAAGTAATAAATTGCAAACAGATGTTGTGGATGGGCAACATAGTGAGTATAGGAATTCGATATCTGATATTCCTTAAGGTAGTGTACTATTCCCATTACTTTTCATACTATATATACATGAAATGTGATTTGGTCAAAAACATGCTTGTTGCATATGCAGATGATGCTACTCTCTTTGCATAAATTCCATCTCCTGAATGTAGATCTGGGGTCGCTGAATCCCTTAATAGAGATCTAGCTATGATTAGTGCATGGTGCAAATTATGGGGTATGAAGTTGAATCCTAACAAAACTCAAAGTATGATTGTAAGTACGTCAGGGACGGTGGCTCCTCGACATCCTGATTCCAGCATTGATAATGTTTCTTTAACTTTGTATGACTTTCATTCTCGACAGCAAATTTACTTTTGAGAAACACATTAGGTCTGTACCTTCTTCAATTGCACAAACAAATTGGCTTATTGAGAAAGTATTTCAAGATTTTCGGTGATCAATCTATTCTGAAGAAGTGTTTTAATTCTTTCATTCTACCTTGTTTCGAGTATTGTTCTCCTGTCTGGTCTTCAGCTGCTGATTCTCATCTTAATTTGTTAGACAGGAACTTACAGTCTATTAAATTTCTTATTCCTTATATGGATATTAATTTTTGGCATCGTCGTTCAATTAGTTCATTGTGCATGTTGCAAAAGGTTTTTTATAATTCTGACCATCCTTTACATTCAGATCTTCCCAAACAGTTCCATCATGTTCGTCATACTAGGAATGCAGTTAATTCTAATAGTCAGGCCTTCTCCATCATGAGGCTCAATATTACACAGTACTCTAAAATTTTTATTCCACCTGAGACCAAGTTGTGGAATGATGTTCCTAATCGGATAGATGAATCAGCAGAACTTCAAAAGTTCAAACTCACAGCAATGTTTTCATGTTGAATACGCTTATTTAAGTCCTTTTATAGTTTATATATCAAATATCTGTTTTAATCTTGTACATGAATCTTCTATAAGTCCTACGCACTATTTCTGACCCATTTAAATTACTCTAACGATACTACCATAAAGAAAAGGTGTAATGTGTAACCTTTATTGACATGGGGTGTCTTTCTTGTATCTCTCCAACTTTAATATTCTTGATAGTCGATCACTCTCGATATATAATAGCCTATGAAAAAAGCCTGAGTAACAAATATATATATATCTATCTATCTATATATATATATATATATATATATATATATATATATATATATATATATATATATATATACATATATATATATATTTGAACTTCCTAGATATGCTTGACCTTTTTTTAGGGTACTGTTGTATCCTGCTTTTTATGCGGTTCATTTATTAGTACTGCTGCTATTGATATAATATAAACAGTATTGCCCAACTTAGCAGAGTGACTTATGGTCTTGATACCACACCTAGTTTTTACCACAGTGGTGTACTTGCAATGATGACTTAGCCCTTTCCATTTCACATATTTCATCATAGTTTCAATTTATGATAAGTTATTGTCTCTAAGAATATAACCGCATTCATATTCTCTCAGTGCTCCAATATAATTAAAATAAAATATTTTTTTCATTATGAAAATGTTTCACATCCTCTCGTATATCAAATCCCAAAATCAGCGTCTAAATCTTGGGTATAATTTTCATACAATCAATAAACTTTCCTTTTTCAAACTTCATAAAGCTATTTATATGTTTACTTGTTCTATTTTATAAGCTCAATAATAGAGTTGCGTTATATGACAAGGCTTCTCCTTTAAGTAGAATCAGGGAATAGAACATTCATTTGATGTGTGAGTAAAAACTTAATCAGAGTTCACTCTCTTTCTCTCCAATACAAGTGGATTCTCTCAATGTATCCTAGATTTGCATTTAAAGATATTTTGTGCTCCTCTGTTGAAATTACGTTCTTTTTCTTATCCAACGACTATGTAACAGGTTCCCTCCCACATCTTTCAGCATTTATTCGTTAGATATCAGCAATCTTAAAATTACACCATTCTCCAGATGATTGGCTCTTTTTTTGTTGTTAATATTTTGAAACCTCTTTTAACTTTCATTTCAATGATTCTTACAGCATCCCTTTTTATTGACTCGTGTGTTGCTAATCCCCTGACTTATTACATGTTTTACTCTTCTCCTGTTGCTCACAAGATTTAAAGAAATTGAACATTGGAACAAATATCTCTCATTATTATTTTCTTTAAAAATTACTCTGCTAATGAATTGTGTTTGCTGATAAATATTAGTTTTTATCAATATGATTATGAATCAATCATAAGTGATAGATTTGAGTCAGTCAGACTTTCAATGAAATAATATTGATATTATTAGTTATTTGAGAGAACTGAATTCATATACACACACACACAGACACACACACACACACACACACACACACACATATATATATATATATATATATATATATATATATATATATATATATATATATATATATATATATATATATATAAATATATATATAATAGGCCTATATATATATATATATATATATATATATATATATATAGGCCTATTATATATATATTTATATATATATATATATATATATATATATATATATATATATATATATATATATATATATATATATATATGTACATATAAATGTACATATATATATATATATATATATATATATATATATATATATATATATATTTATATATATATATATATATATATATATATATATATATATATTTATATATATATATATATATATATATATATATATATATATAGAGAGAGAGAGAGAGAGAGAGAGAGAGAGAGAGAGAGAGAGAGAGAGAGAGAGAGAGAGAGAGAGAGAGAGAGAGAGAGCCTTACATTATTGCCTTATTTTTTGTTTGGGTTCCCCCAGGTCCCTCAGTGTGAGGCACCTCGCATTTGTGTATTTTGTGTATTTTGCATCTTCCAGTCTTGGATGGTCTGGGATGCATCTTAGGTATTTATCGAGCTGATTCTTAAACACATCTACGCTCACTCCTGATATGTTTCTTAGATGAGCTGGCAGCACATTAAATAGTCGCTGCATTATCGATGCTGGTGCGTAGTGGATTAATGTCCTGTGCGCCTTTCTCAGTTTACCTGGAATGCTTTTTAGCACTATTAATCTACCTCGGCTTGCTCTTTCTGATATTTTAAGCTCCATGATGTTTTCAGCAATTCCTTCTATTTGGTTTCATGCTTGTATTATCATGTAGCGTTCTCTTCTCCTTTCTAGACTGTATAGTTTTAAAAATTGCAGTCTTTCCCAGTAGTCAAGGTGTTTAACTTCTTCTATTCTAGCAGTACAGGACCTTTGTACACTCTCTATTTGCGCAATATCCTTTTGGTAGTGTGGGTACCATATCACATTGCAGTACTCGAGTGTACTACGCACATAAGTTTTGTAAAGCATTATCATGTGTTCAGCTTTTCTTGTTTTAAAGTGTCTGAATAACATTCCCATTTTTGCTTTACATTTAGCCAACAGTGTTGCTATTTGGTCGTTGCATAACATATTCCTTTTTAAAATTACACCAAGGTCTTTAATTGCTTCCTTGTTTGTGATTGTCTCATTATTAGGTCCCTTGTATGCATACACCATTCCTTCTCTGTTTCCATAATTTATTGATTCGAATTTATCGGAGTTAAATACCATCCTATTTATCTCCGCCCATTCATATATTTTGTTTAGATCTCTTTGTAGTGAGTTCCTATCTTCATCACAAGTAATTTCTCTACTTATTCTTGTGTCATCGGCGAAACTTCTCACTACGGAGTTTTCAACATCACAGTCTATGTCTGAGATCATAATAACAAATAGCAGTGCAGCTAATACCGTACCTTGGGGCACACCAGATATTACCTGGGCTTCATCTGATTTCTCGTCATTTGCAACCACTATCTGTTTTCTGTTTTGCAGGAATTCTTTTACCCATTTTCCTATCTTTCCCACAATATTATGCTTTCTCATTTTTTTCTCCAATATGTTATGGTCTACCTTGTCAAAGGCTTTTGCAAAATCTAGATAGATCACATCTGTGTCTTTTTCATTTATCATATTATTGTATATGTTTTCATAGTGTGCTATCAGTTGGGTCTGTGTACTTTTTCCAGGTACGAAACCGTGTTGACCCATATTAAACAAATTATTTTTGACCAAATGGTTCATTATTTTCATTTTTATTACCCTCTCATACACTTTCATAATATGTGATGTTAGACTAACAGGTCTATAATTGCTTGCCTCTAGTCTTGATCCACTTTTGAAGATAGGGGTTGTATAAGCTAATTTATGTTTAACATATATCTCGCTCATATCTACACTCTGTCTTAGCAGTATTGCAAGCGGCTTCGCGATAGCGTTTGCAGTTTTTTTTTAACAAAATCGCTGGAACTCCATCTGGTCCGGCTGCCGATCCATTTTTAATTTCGTTTATAGCCGTGACAATATCTGCTTCATTAATATCTATATCCGTTAGATATTCGACATTTTCTTCTCTCATTTCTGTTTCATTATTCTCATTCGCAATTCTTGGCGTGAACTCACTCTTATATTTTTCTGCTAATATGTTACATATTTCCTTTTTTTCATTCGTTAGCCGTCCTTCAATTCTTAGAGGGGCTATTTCTATTCTCCTTTTATTCATCTTTTTTGCATAGGAGTAAAGTACTTTGGGGTTTCTTTTTATATTTTGAAGTGTCCTTTCTTCTAAGTCCCTTTTTTTCATTTTCTTTCGACTGTATAATCTTTTGTTCTGCATTTTCTATCTTACATTTTATTTCCCTCATTTTCCACACATTTTTTTCTTTTACAAGATTTTTCTTCCACTTTCTAATTTTCTGAAATAAGATCCTTCTGTCTCTTGGTATGCACGTCTTTTGTTTATTGTTTTTTTTCGGTACATATTTTTCAACAATTTTCTCCAGTATTTTGTACAGTATGTCCGTATTTACCTGTATATTATCACTTATAAATACATTTTTCCATTCTTTATTCAGTTCTTCATTTATTTCTGACCATTTTATATTCTTACTGTAAAAGTTATATTTTCCATATCCTTCCCAAAGTTTTGTGCTTTTATTAATTCTGTGATCACTTGCTTTGGAATGAACTATCAATTCTATGACATTGTGGTCTGAAATTCCCGTGTTATACACTATTATTTCTTTAACATAATTCACCTCATTCACAAATACTAGATCTAGGACATTTTCCTTTCTTGTTGGAATGTGGTTTATTTGTTGCATATTATGTTCTAATAGCATATCTTGAAGCTTTTCAAATTGCCTCTTATCTTCTGCGCTACTATTACTCTCTTTTTTATATGTATACATACAACCACTTTCTTCTATCCGTTCTTTCCATTCCACGAAAGGAAAGTTAAAATCTCCGGATAGGAGTATATTCCAGTCTTTATGGTTTCTACATATATCATCTATTTTTTCTATTATTATGTCAAACTCCTTAGTATTTGGGGGTCTGTAAACTACAATATTCACTAGTTTTTCAAATTCAAATTCTACCGCAATCAATTCACATTCTGTGTTGCTGTATTTTTCACAGACTTTTCTTTGATTTATGTCTCTTCCATATATTGCGGTTCCCCCTTGATTCCTATTTTTTCTGTCTGATCTATAAGTTTGGAAACCCTTTATCTGGTCATCACTACCAGTCTCTTGGGAATACCATGTTTCACTTATATTTAATATATCTATTTTTTCAATTTGGGTTAGTTCTTCTAGGAACTCTATTTTCCTTTTAGAGTTACTCGTGACTAAACCCTGTGCATTCATCACTATTATGGTTTGTGTTTCATCCCCATTATTTAATATTGGTAATAATATGGATTCTCCCATGCTTCCTTCCTGTTCTGATATGATGTTCTTTTCTTCATTATTGGAATTCTGCCATTAAAAAATCCAACTTTTCCATAATATTTGTTTTTTCACCTTCATACTTATTTTTGTGTGTAAACCTGCAATTATCCCCATATCTGCACCAACCCCTGGCATTATATATGCATTCTTTGTAGTTGGGCTCTATTTGTGGAGATTTAGGTTGAAAGGCCTTTTTTGGTGCATAGTGCGGTATATACGCGGCCTGCTTTTTTTTTTTTTTTTTTTTTCATTTTTTTTTTTCTTTTCAGTTTGCTGAGTTTTCTTACTCTCATTCATAGTTGCAGGATGCATATATCGACTTTTTTTGTTGAAACTGCATCCTTTTCCTTCTTTTAGGGTTTTGCATATTTTTGGATGGAGATCTCTGCATTCGTCTCCATATCCGTCTAAATACGCACATTTACCATATATTTCATAATTATGGCATATCTTTGGATGCTTGTAGTAGCATCTTTCGCCAAATTTGCAATTCCCTCTTTTCAGCCTATTACAGA
>NC_090728.1:115299095-115316595 GCF_036898095.1 Palaemon carinicauda | reverse complement strand
ATATATATATATATATATATATATATATATATATATATATATATATATTATATATATATATATATATATATATATATATATATATATATATATATATATATATATATTACTGTTATCGATTGCTAAGCTACAACATTAGTTAAAAAAGAAGGATCCTATGAACCCAGGGTCTCCAACAGAGAAAATAGCCCAGTGAGGAAAGAAAAAAAAGAAAAATAGAATATTTTAAGTACAGTAACGACATTGAACTAATTATTTCCTATATAAACTATGAAAACTTTAACAAAACTAGAGGAAGAGGAATTAGATAGAATAGTGAGCCGGAGTGTACCCTCAAGCAAGAGAAATCTAACCCAAGGTAGTGGAAGGCCATGTTACAGAGGCTATAGCACTACCCATGACTAGAGAACAATGTCTTGATCTTGGATTGTCCTCCTAGAAGAACTGCTTACCATAGCTAAAGAGTCTTCTACACTTACCAATGAGAAGTAGCCACTGAACAATCACAGTGCACTAGTTAACCCTTTCGGTGAAGAAAAAATGTTTGGTAATGTCAGTGTTGACAGGTGTATGAGGAAAGATGAGAATTTGAAAATAATAGGTCAGACTATTCGGTGTATGTGTAGGCAAAGGGAAAGTACCGTAACCAGTTAAAGGACCCAAGAACTCTCTAAAGGTAATATCTCAATGGGTGGCTAGTGGTCTGGCTAACTTACTACCTATATATATATATATATATATATATATATATATATATATATATATATATATATATATATATATATATATATATATATATATTTATATATATATATATGACGAAGTGAAAGTAAGAGAGGCTGGTAATTTAGAGTATGAGTGGAACTTAGTAAAAGAAAATTTTGTTGGATTGCAAGTGATGTGTGTGTCGAGAAATTTGTTGGAGGCCGCTTGAGGAAGGGCATTGAATGGTGGAATGAAGGAGTGAAGCTAAAAGTGGGAGAGAAAAAAAAGGGCTTTTGAAGAATGGCAGCAGAGTAATAGTGTAGAGAAGTATGAAAGACATAGAGAGAAAAACGTGGAAGTAAACTGCAAGGTAAGTGAGGAAAAGAGAGCAAATGACCTGAGGTAGGGTCAGGGATTGGGTCATTCATATGATGACAATAAGAAGAAGTTTTGGAAAGACGTGAAGACAGTAAGGAAGGCTGGCTCAAGAATTGAAGAGAGTGAATTATGGAAATGGAAGGTTGTTAAAAGGATAGGAGGCAAGGAAAAGGTAGGCGAAATATTTTGAAAGTTTACTGAATGTTGAGGATAATAGGGGGGCAGATATAATTGCTGTTGCAGGTGTCGAGGTGCAGGTGATGGGAGATGAAAATGAGAGAGAAATTACAAGAGAGGAAGTGAGGAGAGCAAAAGATGAAACGATAGTAGGAAAAGCATCTGGTATGGATGGTGTGAGAGCTGAAATGCTAAAGGAATGGGGTGTGACTGTACTTGAATGGTTGGTGAGATTGTTTAATAGGTGTTTTGTGTTGTCAATGGTACCAGTAAATTGGGTTTGTGTGTGTATTTTACCACTATATAAGGGTAAGGGAGATGCGCATGAGTGTTGTAATTCAAGGGGTATTAGTCTGTTGAGTGTTGTGGGAAAGGTGTATGTTAGAGTACTGATTAATAGGATCAAGGATAAAACAAAGAAGGCAATCTTAGAAGTAAAGGATGGTTTTAGTAGAGGTAGGGGTTGTATGAATCAGATTTTTAAAGTTAGGCAGATATGCGAGATCTATATAGCAAAAGGTAAGGAGGTGTATGTTGCGTTTATGGATCTGGAGAAAGTGTATGATAGATTGATAGGGAAGGAATGTGATGAGGTTATATGGAGTTGGTGGAAAGTTGTTGCAATCAGTGAAAAGATTCTACAAAGGTAGAAAAGCATGTGTTAGGATAGGCAATGAAGTGAGCGATTGGTTTCCGGTGAGAGTGGGGCTGAGACAGGTATGTGTGATGTCTCCATGGTTGTTTAACTTGTATGTTGATGGAGTGGTGAGAGAGGTGAATGCTCGGGTGCTTGGAGGGGGATTGAAACTGGTAGACCAGCATGACCATGAAAGGAAGGTAAATCAGTTGTTGTTTGCGGATGATACTGTACTGGTTGCAGACGCGGAAGAGAAGCTTGGCTGATTAGTGACAGAATTTGGAAGGGTGTGTGAGAGAAGGAAGTTGAGAGTTAATGTGGGTAAGAGTAAGGTTATGAGATGTACAAGAAGGGAGGGTGGTGCGAGGTTGAATGTCATGTTGAATGGAGAGTTACTTGAGGAGGTGGATCAGTTTAAGTACTTGGGGTCTGTTGTTGCACCAAAAGGTGGAGTGGAAGTGGATGTACATCAGAGAATGAATGAAGGATGCAAAGTATTGGGGGTAATTACGGGAGTAGTGAAAAATAGAGGGTTGGGCATGAATGTAATGAGAGTTCTGTATGAGAAAGTGATTGTACCAACTGTGATGTATGGATCGGAGTTGTGGGGAATGAAAGTGACGGAGAGACAGGAATTGAATGTGTTTGAGATGAAATGTCTAAGGAGTATGGCTGGTGTATCTCGAGTAGATAGGGTTAGGAACGAAGTAGTGAGGGTGAGAACGGGTGTAAGAAATGAGTTAGCAGCTAGAGTGGATATGAATGTGTTGAGGTGGTTTGGCCATGTTGAGCCAATGGAAAAGGGCTGTCTGCTAAAGAAGGTGATGTATGCAAGAGTTGATGGGAGAAGTACAAGAGGAAGGCCAAGGTTTGGGTGGATGGGTGGAGTGAAGGAAGCTCTGGGTAATAGGAGGATAGATGTGAGAGAGGCAAGAGACCGTGCTAGAAATAGGAATGAATGGCGAGCGATTGTGACGCAGTTCCGGGAGGCCTTGCTGCTTCCTCCGGTGCCTTGAATGACCGCGGAGGTAGCAGCAGTAGGGGATTCAGTGTTATGAAGCTTCAACTGTAGTGGATAACGGGGGAGGGTGGGCTGTGGTACCGCTTGGTTGAATCCCTTGTCAGGCTGGGAGGAAGGTAGAAAGGAGAGGTCCCCATAACTGTTTCATTTGTTTGATGTCAGCTATCCCCTGAAATTAGGAGAAGTGCCTTGGTATATATATATATATATATATATATATATATATATATATATATATATATATATATATATATATATATATATATAAATATATGATTATGTGTGTGTGTGTGTGTGTGTGTAATGTGTAAAATTACATGATTAAATCCATGACCCAAGAGGTCAATGTAGAAGTTAGGAGGAGTCTGAGAACGCCAAGTCAGTCATAAGCAGGATGCGAAAGTCAAGACCAAGCTAACCCTTTGCAATGTAACATTTTCCATGAAGAGTAAACACAAAACAAATCGTGAGAAGAGTTGTGTCTGACCGGATACAGGTGCCTTCCTGTATTAATGTTGTGTTTACATTTGTAATTAAATGCTGAGATAACTAACTATACGTTATCATCAACATTGATATTTTAGTTAGTTCTGATCAACCTGTCATACGGAATGGTCATCCGACCAAACCATCTATACTCCTGTGATGGAGATGTTAATAAACTGTTTTAAAGTTAACTCACTTAGACTTATTCAGAAGAAGTAACCTTCAAAGTCTAAAATACATAACATATTGAAGAGACATTTGATTGGAACCATAATGTGTGTTTATAACAGTACCACACCAACAATTGGTGGCAGCGTTTAAACTAAATCAACTTTAGTGACAAGAAAATCAACAGTAATGAATCTACAATTTTGACGAAGTATCTACGTCCACCGAAGAAATGAACACATTGAATATCAACTATAAATGTTATACAAACTGAGGAACTGGATCTTCAGTCAACATCTTAAGAAAACGAAGGACTGACATTCAACGTTTATTAAACATTCAAGAATCATATCCAGGAAATACTACGTTCAACATTACAACGGGAAATCGTACCGAAAACATACACCCTAACAACTAAACTCTTGCAAACCAGTGAGAGAGAGAGGAAATGACGACATCGCCCTTCGCCCATATAAACTCAAGCTAAGTACATTTCTTTATTCACTTCAGTTTTAGACAGTGAAGTGTTATTATCCCGAGTCGATCGTCCATTATTGCTTGGGTGAGTTGTTTGCTAATCTTCATTTTTTCTTTCATTTAAGGAAACTGTATTCAACTTCGAATTCTCGTCTAGAATTTTTTATTTTTCTCTGTGCTAATTCCGTTTGCTTTCAGAAGTTCTCGGGAAATATCTTTATATTAGTATCATTGTATTGGGGGATTATGTTATAATCTTTATTGAATAGTGCTTATGCGTTTACACAGTGGACGTCTGTATTCATATAGAGATTTTGATAGGATTGCAAGGAATCGAAGAGATAAAAAACAAGTTAAAGTAAACATTACACCTCCTGTGAGTACAAGTTTTTGATTTCCTTTGGTAGAAATATAAAACTCCAGAAACTGCGTGCTTTGCTTTATTCCTAATCCTTCAGAATCTCTATATACACTGACCAACTTATTTACAGTTTAATAGTTATAGTAAACAAAAGATGAATATCATATGAGTAATGTTACAATGGATTGGATATTTACAGTAAAGTAGTTAAGTTGTTTTCAGATAACAGTATGTACACAAACAAATAAACAATTAGTTAACATAAACATCCCCCTTTCTTTGGGATTTGACAAAAATAAGAAAGTAAACAAATTGATATACCATAAAATAAGGAACAAGTAGGATACATTGTAAACAATAAAATATAAAAACAATAAATCATTCGCCCTTCATCTTTTCCTGCAGACGAGCTGATCTTCTTGGCAATTTAGGCATGTCGCAAATAGGATGATAGCTTGTTTGTTCATCATTAATGTTGGTTTCCTTCAATTTACTAGTTTCTTCCATTTCTGGTATTGCCGATGAATCCTGTGTAGTTGGACGGATATGAATTCTATTTCTTCTATAAATTCCTCCTTCCTTTCCCTCAATTACATAGGATCGGTTTCCTTGTGCATGGCTAATGAGCCCCTTTTCCCAACCCTTCTTGTCTGGATTTTGATAATATACAGGTTGCCCCTTGTTTAATGGTGTCATATCTCTTGCAGTTTTATCATAATATTTCTTTATGGATTCTCTCCGGGTTCCCCTTTTTTGAGAAACTGGATTATCATTGTTCATAATTTCAGGAATTATCGACCGTAATTTACGTCCGAACATCATCTGAGCTGGACTCAAGTTAGAGTCTTGATGTGGTGTTTTTCTCAGCTCTAGTAACGCCAAATATTGATCTTTTCCATCTGCATGCGTCTTCTTCATCATATATTTTACTATTTTAACTGCCGCTTCAGCCTTCCCATTTCCTTGAGGATGTCCAGGAGAGGACATCCTGTGCTCTATACCCCACTCTTTAACAAAACTTTTAAACTGAAACGAGCTGAATTGTGGTCCTCCATCGGACACTAATTGGTTAGGAATACCGTATCTAGCAAACATCTTCTTGATTATCGCTATCACATGATTTGAATTTGTTGACGTTAGAAACTCTACTTCAGTGAATGAGGAATAATAATCAACAATGACTAAATAATTTCTTCCAACAATCTCAAACAAATCTAATCCGATTTTATTCCAGGGTCTGCCTCCGTCTTTAACATCCATCAACGATTCCTTCTGGTTTCGAGATTTATACTGCTGGCAAATGTCACATGAATTGGCCATTTGCTTTATTTCTTTCGACATCCCTGGCCAAAATATTGCATATCTTGCTCGTCGCATCATGCTATCGTAACCAAGATGAGTTACATGAAGCTTCGTTTTGATTGAATCTCGTAGTTTACGAGGAATCAGTATAAGAGTTCCCTTTAGAATGGTGCCGTCTTGGTAACTAATGGAATCTCTAAAATCGAAGTAAGGTTTTAATACTTCGGGAATTATGTCTTTGCGATCAGGCCATCTTTCCTTGATTACAGACAATAATTCTTGCAGCTCTTCGTCGTTTGTTGTGGAGTCTCTTACTTCCTTTAAAATTGAATCGGGGTAATTTTTCAGTGAATCTATCATCCTTACCAATGTGTCTCTATTTTTCTCTTTTGGGCAGGCCCTGCTAAGGGTATCGGCTAACAATAGGCTTTTTCCGCTTTTGTACTGATATTCGACGTCGTACCGGTTTAACCTCTTCATTAAAACTTGTAAACGCATTGGAGCTTGACTTAATGGCTTTTCGAGGATTGACGAAAGAGGCTTATGGTCATTATGAACAATAACACGTCGCCCAAAAGTATACTGGTCAAATCGCTCTAAACCAAAAACCACAGCAAGAGCTTCCTTTTCAATCTGAGCCCAGTTACGTTCGCTTCTAGCTAAGGTCCTTGATGCGTATTCTATCGGACATCCTTCCTGCATAATGACTGCACCAATACCATCCTTGCTGCTGTAAACCTGTAATACAAGCTCCTTACTTTGATCAAAAAAAGCTAGAACTGGTGTACAGGTGACCTTTTCTTTGATCACTGAGAAAACGCGAGTGCACTCATCATTCCATTCAAACTTTGAGTTCTTTCTTGTCAGCTCTCGGATATGTTCTAAATCATCAGCCAGATTGGGTAAAAACCTTGATAGATATTGTACCATTCCACAAAACCTCCAAATTCCTGAAATATCGGTAGGGGCAGGCATTTCTTTAATGACCTTTACCTTATTTTCATCAACCGTCACACCAGATGATGTTAAACGATGTCCCATGAACGCGATTTCCTTTTTTCTATAAACAGATTTCTCTTCATTTAGTTTGATCTTTTTTTCTTGACAACGCTTCTGTAGTGACTGAAGATTTTGTTCGTGATCACGAATTGCGTCGTGTTCCTCATTTCCAAAACCAACGACCACAATATCATCAGCTACACAGTATACACCCTGAAGCCCCTCCAATGCCTCATTTAATTTTCGCTGAAATATTTCACTGCTCACCTTCAGCCCGAAAGGTAAACGAGCCCATCGATATCTACCAAAGGGGGTAATCATTGTTGTCAACTTGCTGGATTCTTCATCTAGCCGTATATGCCAAAAAGCCTCTTGAACATCCAGTTTGCTAAATATCTTGGCATGTTTTAGACTTGGCAGTATATCCTCTAAAACTGGTAATTTGTAATATTCCCTTTTAAGAGCTTTGTTGAGTGGCTGAGGTTCTATACATATTCTTAACTTTCCATTTGTTTTTTGAACGACTGCCATTTGACTAACCCAGTCAGTTGGTTCAGTCTCCGGAATCAAAACTCCTCTTTTCACAAGAGAGTGTAACTCTTTTTGAACCTTTGATTTTAATGCAATCGGTAAACGTCGGCACGGTGATATTCTTGCTGGTAATGTAGAATCTACATTAAGTTTAACCTCTCCAAGGTCACCAAGGTTGCTCATCTCATGGTCAATGTCAATTTTTGGTACAAATGCTTTACCATTGACAAACACGAATCCCATCTCTTGACATGTCTTTGACCCAAGTAAATACATTAGGTCATTTGAAATCACAATGAAGGTTACACTTCTAATTTCATCATTTTTGGGGTTCTTCGCATTCAATGTCGTCTCGCCAATGGGCGAAAGCATGGATTTATTCCACATGGCGAGTTTCACAGACGTTGGTCGCACTTGATCCTTTTTGACATACCTTTGACATATTGCATTCACGTCAGCACCCGTATCCAAATGAAATCTAACCTCGGTATCGTTTACAATTAGTAATGCAGTTAATCTATTAGAATTTTTCATTGCACCGGTTACCATCCCCATGTGATGATCGTAGCCTTCATCTGCTTCTTCGTTCTTCTCTTTAACAATTTTAACTGTTTTCTTACACACAGCCTTGAAATGGTTTCTTTCTTTACATGCTTCACAGACTTTTCCCCATGCTGGGCATTTTGATTTATCAAATTCATGCTTATACCCACAAAATCGACACTTCACGGCATACCTGTACATATTTTTTGAGTCCGAAAAATCCTTATTAAAGGAACCATCAGTAGCTTTGGTTCTCCAATTGTTCACCTTATTAACATTCTCAGAACCAACTTCGCACATCTCTTTAGCACAATTAACGGTTGCTTCATAAGCCAGACATATCTCGACAGCTTTTTCTAAATTTAAGTTTCTTTCTCGAAGTAGCAGCTTCTGTAGTTTCCCTGTCACTGAAAACAATTTTTTCCCTTAGCATTCGCTCTTTTTCTTGAAAATTACATTTATCGGCCTGAACCTTGAGTTCTATCAAAAATGAATTAAATGGCTGTATGTATGAAATTTTCCAAAACCTGAAGGACTGTACCACTTCACTGGTACGAGGATAACAATACTCTTCTAATCTCCTAATTACATCATCAGGATTATCTTTCTGCTCCTCTGTTTCGAAATTAAACTGGTCAAATATTTCTACCATTTGTGGTCCTGCGCAATGGAGTATAATTGCAACCTTTGTTTTCTTGGGTTTCGAACTAGCTCCGCTTGCTGTCATGTAGATGTCCACTTGTCTCATCCATTTTTTGAAAGTATCAGCAAGATTATCATCCAAAGGGTCTAATGGTGGAGGCAAACAAAACACAGATTCAGCCATTTTCTTCAGGAAAACACGTTTTGTATCAATAGGCTTCTATCTTTTTTTTTCTTTTGGATTCTTTAAATAACCGCTGCCACCATGTTGATTTCCTTTGGTAGAAATATAAAACTCCAGAAACTGCGTGCTGTGCTTTATTCCTAATCCTTCAGAATCTCTATATACACTGACCAACTTATTTACAGTTTTATAGTTATAGTAAACAAAAGATAAATATCAAATGAGTAATATTACAATGGATTGGATATCTACAGAAAAGTAGATAAGTTGTTTTCAGATAACAGTATGTACACAAACAACTAAACAAGTAGTTAACATAAACACAAGTAACCCCACCCCCGGACCTAGTAACCCCATCCCCGCTCCCATTGTTACGTTAGTAAATGCGCGATCAGCTATCCTTCCTTTTCAAAGTCGAGTTAATGGGTTCTTACCTCAGAATGTCGAGTCGTGGATTTCTTCCGTCGACGCCCATTTAAATGCTAAACAAATTATAGACCCATTTGTACAATTACAAGAAGCTAAAAGTTTTATAGACCTTTCTAAAGGAGATGCGAGTGCGTACTTGAGGGGAGTTTCATTTCAAGAGGCAGTTACATGGGACGATTTCAAAGTTAGGCTAAGTGCGGTCTGTGGCGGTGAGGAAGCCTTAGATGTAGTTTTAACATTAAGAAATACACTTAAGCAAGCCACTATGACTCGGCTTAATGTTATAGAGAGAGCAGCTCTCATTGCCGATAGGCTAAACGACTATCAAGATATTTTAGGTAATTCCACTTGGGTTACAGGAGATAACATCTCCGTGAAAGATTTCTTAAGATTAATATATTTAACTTGCATGACACTTATGTTGCCAGAAGCTATAGTGCGGTGTTTTGGTAAAATGTTAACGCCAGCAAGTACAGAATTGGACGTATATAAACAGATAAAGAAACACATGTCTAAGTGTACTGATCTTGATCCCTTGTTTACACAAGTTTTTGCAAAAAATTAAACAAAGCCACAACAAGTAAACGTAGTTAATAATAGTCAAGTTGCAGGAATGACGTGTTATAATTGCAAACGTCAAGGTCACTTGATTGCAGACTGCAGAACGAGATTCTGTTCGTTACATAATAGTTCAACTCATTTATATAGTCAGTGCTACTCGTGTAAGACACAACAGAATCCTAGAAATACACAGTCAATTCCACAGTCAGTTCCCGATGGAAATAAAAAGAAAAATCCTCAGTTAAATAAAAAGAAACCGCCAAACGTCAATGCAGTTCAGAATCAAAAACAAACAAACAGTTCTTCAAATAACTCTGATCCTGGGCCGTCTAGCCAGAACTCGCAAGGTCAGACTAATTTTCAGAATGTGCAGAGCAAAGCAAATACCACATAACTACCTCCAGTGGGGAAGAGAGTGATGTTGGGTCATTCAAATCAACATTAGTAGTGTTAAATAATCCATTTAATGTTTTACCAGATCATTGTGAGGCAATAGATTTTCTTATGAAATACATGACCGAATCAAATAAATCAGTGCATGCTCCCGTAGATTTGCAACAAATTCACACAATAATAAGCCAAATGAGTTACGACCAACATTATATGATGTAAATTTAGAACACCGATCCTTTATATTATTTTTTTACTCTGGTAGTCCACGTAATATCATGGATTTGAGGACACATCATTTGTTGTTTTCGAACTTCCCTATAGAGAAGTACGGAGTAAGGCTCTCAGGTATAGGAAATAATGAATTAAATGTAATAAGCGTAACTCATGTTCGGTACAAGGTCGGTAAGCGCACGTTTGCCTATACCTTTGTTGTTGTACCAAACATTGATATGTATCCAGCTGTAATGATAGGATACCCGTCTATGGGTAATCAAAACCTTATCTTAGCCCCAGCCAAGCACGGCGTGTATATCAAAGGAAAATTCTATAAGTCTTCTAATACCTTAAAATCAGTTTTGGATAAAAAGGAGACGACAAGTAAAACAGTAACATACGTTGAAGAACCAATAACTTGTCTTATTAATAAAGAAATAATATACGCGACCCAACAGAATTCTCGTTCACCTGTAATATCATCTTGCACGCAATCTATCGAGCCGAACGTCCCTTCGAATTTAATAATGCAAGTAAAGAAAACGTTACCGGTATCTGAAATATTAATCCTTTCCGACACTTTGAAAACTAACGGATTGTCCGTCACACAAGCTAACAGTAGGCTCAAAACAACAATGTAATAAGGAAGTCTGTAATCATTTAAATACCACTTTAGTAATTCACAAAAATCAACATATCTTGGATGTAGAAGTTTATAAACATCGTATTCTTACCGTCACTGAAATCAATCACGCTCAATCAGTTGCGGATGAATCCCTTTTGCAATATATTAAAAATAAAGAAGAAGAAGAAATTCTGCAGAAATTTTTTGGACTTTTAACTGAATATCATGATGTTTTTTTCCACTACGGATGGATCCTTAGGAAAAACAGATGTTATCGAAAATCAAATAAGGTTAAAGGACAAACAGAAAATTATCTATGTACCCTCGTACAGACTCCCTATGAAATTCCAGAATAAAATAAATAATGAAATAGGTAAAATGCTAGAAGAAGGAGTCATTAGGAAATCGAAAAGCCCTTATAATTTTCCATTAATAGTTTTACCGAAAAAAGATCGAACATGGCGTATCTGCGTAGATTTCCGTCGCTTGAATGAGGAAACGATCCCTGATCGATTCCCAGTGCCAGGTACTGACGATATTTTGTCTTTGTTAGGTCAGAATAAATATTTTACCAGTTTGGACGTACTTAAAGGCTTTCACCAAATATCATTAGAACAAAATAGTATCCCATACACAGCCTTCAGCACAGCCAGGGGACATTATGAATTTTTACGTATGCCTTTTGGTTTACTTTGTGCTCCCATAACATTTACTAGAATGATTAACATAGTGCTTGGAGACTTGCTACGGGATATATTGCATACCTATATGGATGACCTTGTAATCTTTTCCAATACCTTAGAAGAACATCTACGGAAACTAGAACTAGTACTACAGAGACTAAGACAACAGAACTTAAGGGTAAAGATTAGCAAGTGTGAATTTTTCAAAACAGAATTGGTCTATTTGGGTTTTACGGTGTCTAGCCAAGGTCTTAAAGTAGTCCACGATAAGGTGTCGGCTATCCGTAACTTTTCGATACCTACTAATGTTAAGGGAATACAGCAATTTCTGGGGTGTAGTGGATATTACAGACCTTTTATACGCAATTATTCAATAATAGCCGCTCCCCTAACTGACCTTACGAAGAAGGGCGTAGATTTCATATGGTCTGAGCAGCATCAACAGGCGTTTAATACCTCAAAAGGTGAACTGTGTAGTTCTCCTATCTTAAAATTTCCTGATTTCGGTAAGGAATTCTTCATTGCAACAGACGCCTCAGACTTAGGAGTAGGAAGGGTATTGCTTCAGCAATATGAAAAACAATTTTTCCTGGTAGCTTTTTATTCTCGAAAACTGAGAACTTCCGAAAGTAAGTATGCATGATAGACAAGGAAGGACTAGCTATTGATAATTCACTAGTACATTTTAAGTTCATAATATACGGTTATCCCGTCAAGGTTCTTACTAATCCTAAACCCCTAACCGACTTCTTTAAAGGCCTTAGTCACAGCCCCAAACGAACTCGGTGGCATTTGATCATCCAATATTTTGGCGCGAAAATCGGGTATTTACCAGGGAAAGCAAATATCATTGCTGATGCATTATCACGCAACCCCGTGTCATCTTGTACGGAGCCATTAGCTGAATTAATAGATATATCAACATCCATGCCTATTGTTAAAACTATATCTGAACAGGAGGATCTGGGCTGGAGCGCTGAATTATTACAGACTGAGGAAAGAAAAGATCAAAAATTGGAAAAGATTATAAATGCTTTGGAAGGAAATCGTAAGGAAAAGGAATATATAAAGTATACACAGCAGAATTATATAATCAAAGACCATATTCTGTGTAGATCCGTGACAAGGAAAACCCGCAATACACCCCAGGTGACTAACGACCAGGTAGTGGTACCAATCTCACTTATATCCACTGTCCTAAATTGGTTGCATGCAAATCCATTGCATGGACACTCGGGTTTCTCCGTAATGTCACAGAAAGCCAAATCATTGTTTCATTGGTATACGATGCTTACAGATATAAAAAAAACACATAGCTAATTGTCGCACTTGTCAGGAAAACAAAGGGCACACGAAAAAATCTGTCAGCCTAGGGGCTTATCCCGTGCCTAATCAACCATTTGAAAGGATACATTTAGATTTATTAACAGGATTTTACGAGTCAGACAGAGGAAATAAGCACCTCTTAGTAATTGTAGATGCTTTCACTCGATATACAGAACTGATAGCGCTTAAAACTAAAACTGCGATTGAATGCGCTAGGAAGTTTTACGAGTGTTACATTTGTAAACATGGAATTCCACACATAATAATATCAGACTCGGGTGGAGAATTTAATAATCATTTCCTTACCTCATTGTTTGAATTCCTTAGCATAAAGAAAAATCAATACCATGATCTATCACCCAGAATCGAATGGGCTAGTGGAAAAAGCGAATAGGAAGGTTTTAAACATATTAAGATTAACACTAGGGGGATCAGACTCCAACTGGGATATTGCAATACCTGCGGTACTAAGTACTCTGAATCATTCATATGATATATCAATTAAAATGTCGCCGCACGAGGCATTGTATGGTACCCCAGTTAGAACGCCTTTCCATTTATTAACGCCTACAACTAATTTATCAAATCATTTAAAAGAATGTATAAATGCAAGCAAAAGTCGTTTTGATATCCTTCGAACGAATTTAGAAGAATCACAAATCATAATGAAAAGGAATCATAATAAAATAGCGAAGCCAACTAAAACATATACCGTGGGTGATAATGTATACATGCAGGTAAATGTACGTAAAGGACTCAATTATAAACTAACACCTAAGTTTGAAGGCCCATTTAGCATTTTGGAAACATTAACGGCCAATAGATTTAGAGTTCAAAACGTATCCCAACCCACTAATGAGAGAATTGTATCATTGGCTCACATAAGAAATTAAAATAAGAGAGAAGGAAGTGAGGGAAATTTTATTTTTATTTTTTATCTATGAAACTTATATGTTAAAATTTTTTTCTTCTTAATACAGGAGTAATTACATATATTTTCTCATTACAGGTTTCCTAGATGAAGTTTTTATTGTTAGGAGTGATATTGTTCGCTCAGACATTTTTCTCGTGTGGGAAGAGCTCTAAAACTAAAAGTATAGATTTTAAATATGGCACTATAGTAGAGAGAACAGAAGACATTTTTATTACATCAAGTAACATAGTTACAGAAGTACGCATGCAAGCAATTTTTCTCCCAGAGAATGACGTCACTAGCTTAAAGAGCACTATTTCAAAGTTTTCTACTTCATTAAATGAAATGCATAGAAGACACTTTCCTTTTAAAACAGAGAGTTCTCTTGCACCGACACTAAAAGTTGCAGAGATGCTATCCGACGACTTGCAAAATAAGACTTACGAGGCAGAATCTTTGGCTCGTGACCTTTTGATGTGGACAGTAAGACACACTAACCTTGAAAAACGTAACCCGTTTATTTTGGCTGCACTAAACCTCTCTGGATCTGTTGCAAGTTTAGGCTTAGGGATTTCAAATCATATCAAGATTAGTAATCAAAATAAGAAAATTGAGTTTTTGACTCATGAAAATGAATTAATTTTATTAGAACTAAGGAATCTGTTAACTTCAATCAATCAAATTATGAGTTTGGTGAACGAACATTCTAGTAATATCAGTCAGATTATGGAAGTACAAGACTTGTTGGTAACGTTAACGTATTATAATTAAAAAATAGATCATATCCATAATAAAATTGAACATTTCATTGAGAAATCAAAAGACTATGGGGAAGCTATTACCTTAGTGAGTAAAGGTGTTCTGTCACCACATTTGTTGCCGATAAGAGACTTAACGTTAATTGTGGAGAACCGACGTGAGAAATTTGGTTATATTCCTTTGTTAGACGCACGTAGGTTAGAATTTTATTACAGCCTAATTACAGAAAGCGTTGAAAATTACAGGATTATGATTACAATTCCCTTTGATTCCTCTGATGCCTGGCAATCATACAGGATATCACCATTTCCGAGTTTCATGATGGATAACTCAAGCCCAGTAATATCCAGTTTGACAGGACATGTATTAATTTCCCAGGACAAGGAAACATATACGGTCATTAAAGACTTAAATAAATTAACTCACTGTTCACAAGCAATGAATAAAAAAATATGTACAGCTGACTCCTTTGAATTCCATAAAAATTCAATGGATTCATGTGAGTTAGGTATAGTACTAAACGGTGCTCTCTCCCATACACATGAAAATTGTCTGAAAAAACTTTATCCCTTTGACGATAATAAGTTCAATTGCAGACTGAACAACGGCTCGTGGACACGATACGACAAGGCCGGCTTCAATGTATCATGCCCGAACGGAACCACGTCCTATTCCCAAATCTTCGTTGCAGCAGATGGTTGCATCGGTACGTCCACGAATTACACGGTCCGAGGAATTAACACTATCATCAGAGAACGGGCCTACTTCGCAAATTTCACGTGGTCCACTACAATCCCATCTTTACCTCTCCCATACAACACACGAGTGGCTAAGCGGTTGATGAAATTAACCGAGATGGACCACCCGTCACCGACTTATGCAGATCTTCGTTTCTACGTGTTACTAGCAGCAATCAGCGTTACGGTGATGATATTTATCGCCGTTAACCTCTTTGTTTGGCGTAGGTTAAGGAAAAGTAAGATGGAGCTCAAACAGAACGTTTTGCCATGTCCAGACAACACTCCTGATTGTTTTTTGAAAAAAAAATTCAATTTAGAGCCGTTCGAAATTGGCCCCTTCATTCGCTCAAAGAAGTAAAATTTTTTGGAATTGTGTTGTTCACGAAAAGCGATCAGTACGGTAGTAATATGTAGTTGAAGAGACTCTAGAACATTTGCATTTAAAAAAACATTTTAAAAAACATTTTAAAAACATTTAAAAAAATAAATCATTTTTGGGGGGCACCTAATACAATATATAACCCCTAAATGTTAAAATAAAGAATCTATGGGCATCTATTAAAATATATAAGCCCTATATATAAATATATATACGAAACCGTGGTGCGTGTACGTACCAGGAATTTATGTTTGTGCACTAAACTTATATCTTTCCCAGGGTAACAAATATACTTATTTAGTTACCGTATTATAATAATCTGTATTTTTGACAAAGATGACAACTATTCTTTACAAGTTACCGAATCATATGTACGTCAGTATTTTTTTGTTTTTTGGTACCATATAATCATTTGCTAGCAATGTACCATATATATGATATGTATTGTCCATGCATTTTTCTTTGTTTTTGACAATATCTGTTAGGTATGTATTTTTTTTTAAATGTACCTATTTGAACATTCATCCTTAATCATTCGTTTATGGCTAAAGTTAAAAAAAATATATAATATATATATATATAATATATCCAGTCACACTCCTTGTGAACATATTTTTAACGTATTGTTATATGTTCAATTAATTAAAAGTAACTGTCCGAGCTAATGTAATGTGGGTAAAATTACATGATTAAATCCATGACCCAAGAATTTTAATTTGACTTTTTTTTAACCGTATTATAAACCTCCCATTCTTATAGATATAGGTTTAAAGTTCGTTTAGGTTACACATTCACGGAGCCTCAGAATTACAGGAGATACAAAGAAAAGAAAAATACAGCCTTTTAGAAATTAAATATATGAAAAATATAATTTCAATTAAAGGAAAGAAATCAATTACTAAATATTTTCTCAGATAATGGTGGTTAAGACGGTAGGTCAACAACTCTTATGAATTCTTTAATGAAAAATGAGTGTTCTGTGCCATAAGTCTTCCTTTGAAGCTCAAGTCACTTATAATTATGTACCTCAGAACGTTAAATATTTGATGACTTTGGAGCCTTGAAGCTGAGAAAAAAAAAATATCTCTTAGTAAAATTTAGGGGAAATATTCTCTCACAGTTTATAAATACTTCTACATATCCTACTTTGTGTAATTGTAAGTGCATGAAGCCTTATTCCCCTTGTTTAGAGATGCACATATTTCGCAGGAATTCAGAAATAGGATGGAGCAGCAGTTCAAAGGAAGGAAGCTAATGACCTTTCGAGCATTCAGAAACCAACATCGAAAAATCATTTACGAATATCAGTTTATGCTTTCACGTAATCCTATAAAGGTGACATCAAACACTCGATGCGCTGTCTATTCGTTGCATGAATTCAGATGTCTGCCTCTGTGTGAACACTTCGAAAACCTTCTTGAATCAAAATAGCAAAAAATAAATATGCAGCGCATTATGTGCAGTTAAATGTATATTATAAATTCAGTTGGTTACCTGTGCATTATGATAAAAGTTAAAGGATTAGAGAAGAAAGGTTGAATAACAATTCGTTTTTAGACTTATTTAACCTAACATAAAAGTTCTGAACGATTAGAATCCCTTAACTTATTCTGTAAAATAAATACATACGCAAAAGCTAACATGCACACACACACAAACACACACACACACACACAAACACACACACACACTCACACACACAAACACACACACACACACACACACATATATGTATATATATATATATATATATATATATATATATATATATATATATATATATATATATATATATATATATAGGCGAGAATGATCATGAATGGGAGGTAAATCAGTTGTTGTTTGCGGATGATACTGTACTGGTAGCA
>NC_090728.1:115291595-115294095 GCF_036898095.1 Palaemon carinicauda | reverse complement strand
CTATTGTAAACGCATATGAACACTGTTAAATTAGCATTAACTTTCTTTATACACCAAAGAGCGACATAGGATGTAGAGCATAACTGGAATAGTTATATGACAATTCGATAATCAGAAAAAAAATCAATAATCATGGTATTTCGCTGAGATTTCATACGCTTTGGAAAAATATGTTTTCCTTTTTTGAGATGCAACTGCAGAGATTATTCATGGTTCAATTATTATCATTATTATTATTATTATTATTATTATTATTATTGTTGTTGTTGTTATTATTATTATTATTTTCATTATTATTATTACTATTATTATTATTATTATCATTATTATTATTATTATTATTATTATTATTATTATTATTATTATTATTATTATTATTATGAATCAATAAAAAAGACATAGTGGATAAGATGTATTTTAGAATTCTTATTCATACTTTTGTTACCTGTTATATCAAATAAACAGACGCCATTAAAGATTTTCAAGAAAAAACTATTTTTTTTTTTTCAATTAGTTTGTTTTAATTATTTTTCTTCCTAAAGGCCCTGTCACACCTTGACGATTTAGCCAGCGTATGCCGACGTATGAAAAATTTGGCAAATACGCTGGCGTACGTCGAATAAGTTATGGGTAAGTTTTGTATACGTTAACAGCACGCTGAAGCACGTTGGTATACGTCGAAGTACGTCGAGGTCGTCGAAAAATTTTGTGCATGCTCAAAATTTCTCAACGTATGTCAGCGTATGGCTATACGTCCCGTATACGCAGGCCATAAGTAATAGGTAAGTTATGCGATCGTTGACACACGTTCAAACACGTTAAGTGTAGGTTACTCATAAGTCCAAATATGTCGAGATAATGTCTAGCGTACCCAAAACTTGTGAGTAACGTGCTTTGAACGTATGTATAACTTATATCGAACTTATCTCCTACGCATATTGACGTATGTAGACGTATTTAACATGTTCCGGACGACCACAGAACTTACTGAACGTGTTTCTAACGTACAGCTGCCGTATAATGGCGTATTGGTAGCGTTTAGGGGAATTGGGATATAAAAATGGGGTTCACACGAAGGAAATCACACATGAACTGCTCCTCTTGGACATCAAGACAAAACTGTGTCTTCTTGGCCCTCCTCTTCTTGGCAAGGGTTGGGTGAGAGGAGGTGGAGGCCTGGGACGCAGCTACCGACGCCACTGACGATGCTCGAGAGGCGTTAGAACAAGCATCATCTCCATCAGAGGGTGAGCGTGAGGGTGAGGGTGTAGGTGATGATGGATCCTCCTTCCGTTCACGTCCACGCCTTCGGCCACGGCCAGGAGATTTCTTGGCAGCGTTCCTCGCACTTTTCTTTGGCATGACGCTGATGTTGGTACTGCAATGTCTAGTGCAGTTATGATTTGAAACGTCGAGCGGCAGCCTTTTTATAGACTACGACACGTGATCGTCGGCAATACGCTGCTGCACGCTATGCATAAGTTAGACTATCGTTGGGCATAAGTTGTGTACGCGGGCAACACGCTAGGCATTCGTTGGAATAAGTTATCTATAAGTTATCGAAACGTTCTATATAATTTACTGATACGTTATGTATACGTCCAACTCGTTATGAATACTCTATGTATACGCCCAAAATTGAAAAAAAATTTGATAATTCAGCGTATGCCAGCGTTTTAGGGAAATTCTGATACGTCGGCATACGCTGGCTGAATCGTCAAGGTGTGACAGGGCCATAATATACTAAACAGCCAATTAACATACAACACGAAAACAGGTAAAAGATTTTCATTCTGATAATAGGAACTTCTGGTTAAGAAAGAAAAAAAGTAACGTAATTTTAAACAATTGAATATTGGAGATAATTACAGAAAATAAGTTTGCAAGCTAGGAACAACTATGGCTCTGGTAGCCCGGTGGAAGCGTCCTTGCCTGGTGATTGCCAGACTAGGGTTCGAGTCCCGCTCAAACTCGTAAGTTCCTTTGGTCGCTGTAACCTCACCACCCTTGTTAGCTGAAGATGGCGGTTCAGGGAGACTATAGGTTATCTGATGAGTCATCAGCAGCCATTGCCTGGCCCTCCATGGTCTTAGCTTGGGTGGCTAGGGGGTTTGGGTGCTCATTATATGAAATATGGTCAATCTCAACGGCACTGTCCTGCTTGATAGGCAATGTCACTGTCCCTTGCCTCTGTCATTCATGAACACCCTTTAAAACTTTAAAATTCTGTTCTTAGTAGGAGTAACCGAAGCACCTAAAGGGAGGAGGTCTCTATTTTAATTGAACAAAGTAAAAATTGATTTGAAAATAACAATAAGATAAACATTCTATTTTTTTCTTGTTTTGTGAGACAGATGATATCAGCTAATCTAAAACTAGGTTTTCATAGCTTTTATACACGTAGGTCTAGGCCTGGCCAATCTTTTAAAATTTTTAAATGGTATAATAACGTGTATTACAGTCATTCCAGGCTTGAATAGCAAGAATACTCCTCTGCTTT
>NC_090728.1:115281595-115286595 GCF_036898095.1 Palaemon carinicauda | reverse complement strand
TCGCCAGCGGAGAGCCGTTTGCTTGGTATCAGCGAGCAGAAGTCCAGTTCTGCATCAAGGGCGTGACTCGCTCAACCACTCAAGCAGATTATGTTCTCGTGGCAATATCCGAGGACACCTTCCCGGAATTATCCGACTGGCATTGTGAACAAGGAGACGCCCCAATAGCGTAAGACGCCCTCAAAACATACCTACTGCAGCAGTACTTGCCGTCGCCAGCGCCCGTATAGCAAAGCTCTTTCAGCTCTCTTAATAACCGTTGGGGGACCAAAGGGCTTCGCTCTCCTTCAAGGAATTGACCAGTATCGCTCGCGTGCAACCTGCCACAGACGGCTCTCCTTGTGAGGGGAACCTGCTTCGTGCCCTTTGGGTACGCTGTTTACCCGAACCTGTACACGCTGCCATACCCGATGTCGATAGTTTACCCATAAAGGACATGATGACCAAAGCCGACGCCCTTATGAACAGCCATTTCACGACCTTCAAGATCTCCATCAATGCCTCCACTCTTGACGAAGAGGACGCCTATTCAACGTCACCTGAAGCTGAATTGTGAATGCCGTACGACATACACGCCTACCCCGTGATGAGTCGGAGCGGCGACAAAGCCACCTATCACCCACCACTCGCTCGCGCCCCAACCAACGAATCCTAGAGCCAGTTACTGCCGCCCATCGGCCACAGTTTTGCTTGTACCACTCCAGATTCGGGGCAACCGCGAAGAAATGTGCCACGGATTGTCAGTGGGCAAAAATCGTGTAAGAAGGCCATCGCTCATGGCGGTGGCCTCCCGTATTTCTAATCTTTTCTTTTTACATGACGCAGGAACGGGCGTGCGATATTTGGTAGACACGGGTGCTTGTCGTTCTCTTTTGTAAGGGAACTCTCCAGGACATGACGTAGTCTGTCTACATCTGCCGACGTCCACCTGGTAGCTGCAAATGGATCTGCAATACCCAACTACGGTTATAAGAACCTAACCTTATCGTTTGAAAACCGTAAATTTAATTGGAAGTTTCTCGTTGATAATGTCACATTGCCAATCTTCGATGCGGATTTCCTCTCTCATTTCCGCCTTCTGGTCGGTGTCCACCACCGACGATTGGTCAACACTGACTCGTTCATGTCAACACCTCGTCAACTTGCCCCTTCCAGAACTTCGCCAAACGTCCACGGCTCCTGCCAAGCACGGTATTCATCCCCATATTAAGATGACGTGACGCCCAGTCTTCGCAAAATTCAGACGTCTTGCACCAGATTGATTTGCAGCAGCCAAAAGTTCTCCAGCCCATAGTCGTCAACCTTGCACATCGTTCTGAAGAAAGACGGCTCCCTCCGTCTGTGAGGGGATTACAGGTGCCTGAACCGGATCAATACCCCCTCCCAAACATCGCCGACGTGACCTCCTACCTACACAAAGCGAAGGTTTTCTCCACGCTCGACCTCCTGAAGGAGCATTATATACTGCCTATGAACCCAGAAGACATCCCCAAGACCACCATTACGACTCCGTTTGGTACATACACCTTCAATTACTCCGGTTTTCTCCTTCGTAATGCATGGGCCACTTTTCAACGTCTCATTGATGGCATCTCAAGGGACCTCCCCTTCTGTGTATGTTATGTGGACGACATACTTTTGTTCTCTTCCTCAAAAGAGGTACACCTCCATCACCTGCGCATCGTGCTCGACCGCCTGCAACAAAACGGCCTTGTAGTCCGGTATGACAATTGTACCTTCCGCGCCAAAGAAGTGTCTTTCTTGGGGCACCGCATCACTACTGAAAGAGTCCATCTCCTCCCTGAGAAGGTAGCAGCCGTTTAGAACTTCCCCACGTCCTCAACCATCAAAGCTCTGCAGGAATTCTTGGGCATGATCAACTATAATCACTGTTTTCTGCCTGCCATTGCCGCCACTCTTGCTCCCCTCTACGCCTCCCTCAAGGGCAAGCCAAAAGACCTGAAGTGGAGTTCCATTCAAGAAGCGGTCTTCTGCAATGCAAAGAATGCCCTTTCAACCGCTGCTGCTCATACTTTTTCCATCCCAAATGCCCCTCTCCATCTCCCCACCGATGCCAGAAACATCGCTATTGGTGCAGTACTCAAACAGGTGGTCAACGGCAGGCCCCGCTCATTGGCCTACTTCAGCAGAAAAGTGTCCGAGGCAGAATTGGGTTATTCTACCTTACATCGCGAATTGCTGGCGGTGCACTTGGCTGTCCGTCACTTAGAAGGGACGCCCTTCGTCATTCGCACAGACCACATGCCTCTGGTGCACGCCTTCACTCGACAGTCTGACGCCTGGTCCACCCGTCAATGCCAACATCTCTCCGCCGTGGCTGAATACAATTGCACCCTTCAACACGTCCCTGGGAAAATGAATCCCATTGCCGAATCCCTGTCAAGAAACATGTTGGGTGCTATTCAACTGGGATTGGATTACAACGCCTTGGCTAAAGCCCAACGACAGGATCTAGAGTAATAAGCATGTAGGACATCCTGCACATCCGTCCGTTGGGAAGACGTCTCCCTCGACAACTCCAACACCACCCTACATTGTGATGTCAGTACTGGTAGACCGCAACCTTGGATTCCTGCTCCCATGTACCAACAGGTGTTTGAGTTCATTCACGGCCTTTCACATCCCTTCTACTGCACAGCTACTAATTACGAAATTCATTTGGCACGGCATTTCTAAGGATGCTAAAGATTGGGTATGCGCCTGTACTTCTTGCCAAACTTCCAAAGTACAACGACACACGGATTCTGGAGTGGGCACTTTTCCTCAACCTTAGAGCCGTTTTGCCCACATTCACAGCGACGTTGTAGGCCCCCTACCCACATCACAAGGACATCGTTACCTGTTTACCGTCATCGACCGCTCCACTCGTTGGCCTGAAGCCATTTCCATAAAAACTGAAACGTCCGGCTCATGTACATTGCCTTACTCTCAGGATGGATTGCAAGATTTGGTGTCTCTGAGCATATTACTTCTGACAGGGGTACTAGTTTCACCTCTCAATTGTGGATATCATTGGCGAATCTCCTGGGCATCACCCTACATCAGACAACTGCCTACAACCCCACTGCCAATGGAATGGATGAACGTTTTCCTCACACCCTCAAAGCAGCTTTGATGTCCCGCTGCAAGGATTCCAACTGGTTTACTCAGCTTCCCTGGGTCCTCCTGGGACTAAGAACCATTCCTAAAGACGCCCTGGACGTCTTGGCAGCTGAAATGGTGTATCCCTGCCGAATTTTTCCCTTATGCAACTTCCTCCGACGATCTCAAGCGCATACGTCACGTTGTGGGAAAATTTATTCCACGCCGCCAGACTTACAAGCCACCAGCAAAGCATCACATACCGACAGACTTGCACTCTGTAACTTACGTCTTCATACGCAATGACACTAGCAAGCTACCATTAATGCCCCCTTACACGGGCCATTCCTTATGATGCGACGCAGACCGAGAACATTCCTACTAAACATTCGTGGCAAAGAAGACTGGGTCTCCATTGATTGTCTAAAACCTGCTTATCTCCTGCCAGATGACCCGCCTACAGTTCGCCTCTCTAGATCAGGGCCCCCTATTTAACATGTACAGAATGTAATTTTTAGGGGGGGAGCTATGTACCAACCGAGTGTCACATGATCGTACATATTAACGACATTTCTTTTTTTGTATATATTATTCTTTGTATCTTCCCTCTCCCCTCGCTCTTACTGTCAGGGACCTAAATATACATGTCAGTTTTTGTTACTGGTAACTGTTAGCAGAAACGGTTGCCGGTTGAACATGAAATTGCCTGTTATGTTTTTATGTCTTCCTTGCCTGGATTTGATGTATATATAAGCTGGTGTTCTGTAATAAAGATACTCAGTTGCTTTCATCCTGCCTTCTTAGTCACAGCCTCTCTCTGCCCGTCACAACACGAAGAGAAGTTACGTAAATCAAGCAAATAGTTTATAGAAGATTTTTCAAAAATAGATTCTCTCCACGCTGATATTATTCTTCGGATTTTCGAATTTCTATAACGTTTTCAGCATTTCTCTGATAAAGATGCGATATTGGAAAATTTTGAAATATTGCTCAGGTTTATTTTTTGATATTCTATTCAGGGCTTATTTCAAACTAAGTCAAATTAATCAGAGACATTCCTTTTACATATAATGACGTCCACTCAAATATTTAAAAGGATTTTACGCATATGAATCAGTAAATTGACTTTAGCGAAATATTCTTTGGGATTACATTTTTTAATACTATCAACTTATTTCTTATTGAAAGGGATATAGTATTGAAAATAAAAGATCTAAAAAATACCAGACAAACTTCATCAATTCAAAACTGTTCAATTATAAACAACGTTTTGAGTCGAATTAAGGTTTGGTTTTTTCCATACAAAAACATTTTCTTGTAAGGTAGACATAAATAAATTGGCCTTTTCATGCCATTTAGGTTGATTTCATAATTCTGATACTCTTAGAAAATTAGTTATTTTCTTGTAAGCTATAATAATAATAATGTTTGTACAGTAGGGTAGATATATATGCCCCAAATTTTGTATTTCTTTTATGTTTATTGTGTCAACTAAAAAGTCTTTCTGGCCAATGGAGAGGCGTGTTTGTTCTATGTTTGTTAACATTATCAAAGTAGAATTTACCCATATAACCTCTTTGTTAAAAAAAAAGAAAAAAAAATACTCAGACACGCGTCGTAGTTATGGGTTCAGATTATGCTAATAGCTATAATTTTGAATGACTCCACTTTGCATAGGTATAATGTAGAAGATGGGACTAATTTATTACAGTTTGTAGTATCAAGTTAATATATTATTATTATTATTATTATTATTATTATTATTATTATTATTATTATTGTTATTATTATTGTTATTATTATTATTATTATTACTGGCTAAGCTTCAACCGTAGTTGGAAAACCAGAAAGCTATAAGCCCAGGGGCCCCAATAGGGAAAATAGCCCAGTGAAGAAAG
>NC_090728.1:115264095-115274095 GCF_036898095.1 Palaemon carinicauda | reverse complement strand
CCAAAAAAGGTAGGGTACAGTTATTCTCCAGCTCCATAGTGAAATTTATTGATGGTACCAAGCTATTCAACCTCTGAATAAAAAAAAAAAAAAACTAAATTTTCATTTACTGGCCACACACATATTAGGTCGTCAATAAATACAATAAAGATAATAAGCAGCCATGGGGGAAAGGGGACTGACCCTTAAGAAATAACGGTAAATCTAGGAGGCTGTCCTTTATAATCTCATCTCTATTAATCGGTTCTAGGATATATATATAATATAGAATTATAAAAAAGAATAAGTTCTTAATGGACTGCGTTTTCATGAGATGCTGTGTCATAGGATTTTGTTGTATACGGTAAGCTGTTAGACATATTAATTTTAGCTAAATCTAGTGTTTGGTGTTACTATTTATTATTAAACGAACATCAAAAAGAGTTTTTACATTATAGGATCATAACAACCGAGCCTCATGTAATGTACATTGAAAGAGGTCCGGTTGCTATGAGCCCATTATGTACAAACACTTTTTGATGTTCATGTGATAATTTATCATTACAGGTACCTTGCCAATACAGGTTTCCTTGCTAGAGTTAATTCAAATTGTGTGACATTATTCAAGGTATCACGACAAGAGCAATGTTTACATTACACTACACTACATCGACTAGCCATTGCTGTCTGCCTTCGATAAGATCGTGAATTTCCTTCGCTGAAAATTATGCAAGAGAAAAGGTGCAGCAATTCCTTTATTTCTGGATGAAGAGAAATAAGAACAAAAAATGAAATGAAGAGAACAGTATAGATAAACGCAAGTACAAAGAAGAAAGGAGAAGTAGGACTGGCTGATGATGGCGTAAAGATTCACGAATATCTAAGGACGTCAAGAACTTTGTTTAATCGTCTACCTCAAAAATGGAGGATGTAATGAAAGTTTTCAAGTAATTTGATATATCTTATAATTTAATATAACTAGCAATATTACATTGTAAGGGCCCCCTTCATCTTCCTCCTTGACTGATAGAAAAATCAACACGAGTTTGTCATTTCGACATCGGTTAGAAATTCACACTTTATGATGGCAAGGCGCCAACGATCCTCGCCATCGACCAATGCGAGAAAGAAAGGTTTCAGATGCATCCTGTCGTGTGTTCGTTGACGGAACGACGTCGAGTCCTACAGTGAAAACATATACATTGAAATAGCCCCCCCCCCCCAAAAAAAAAAAAAAAAAAAAAACTCATCATATGTTTTTTGGGTCGTGATGGTCTGCCAGATGTCGATTTGCATGAATTGGCTCTCGTGTATGTTATGCTTTTTGATATTTTGTGATGTTTTTTATTAAAATTGTTGTCAGTGCTCAGTGCCAACACCCGTTGGAAAAAGGGATTTGTTATGATTTTTATCTGAACAATTGTGAAGTTCTTTGTGAAAAACTTAAGTTTGCCAATTAAATGGTTTGACCCTTGATGTCGTTAACTGAATAATTATTGTCATTAAATCCTATTTGCTGTAGATATCTAAGGAGGATTAACTGAAAAGATCCCTAACTCGCAACTTGTATATCGGGATTTTAAGCCCAACTCAATTCCGATAGTTTTCAATAGTGTCCGTAAACTCAGCGTCCTTGAGAGCTTAGGATGGGGAATTGAGGGAGGCATATATGCCCAATTACTAAGTCGTCAGCAGCCAATGTCTGGCCTTCCAGCTCCTAACTTAGACGAAGAGAGGGACTGAGTCGCTGATCATATATATATTTATATATATATATATATATATATATATATATATATATATATATATATATATATATATAGATATATATATATATATATATATATATATATATATATATATATATATATATATATTATATATATATATATATAATATATATATATATATATACACACACACACACACATATATATATATATATATATATATATATATATATATATATATATATATATATATAATATATATATATATATATTTATATATATATATATATATACATATATATATATATGTATATATATGTATACATATATATATATATATATATATATATATATACATATATATATATATATATATATATATATATATATATATATATATATATTGATATTGATATTGTCCTATCTCCTACGTATGCCACTCATGACCGAGAAAGAAAATGAAAAGAACGGTTCGTCTTGAGATACAAATAAGAATTTAAAGATCGTCTGGTTAGTTGAAGTTCATCATTTCCATTATTTTCGTTCATCTCGTTTAATAGGTTCTATTTTCTCTCTTCAAATAATTACCTTGCAATAGAAGTTACGTTTCTATCACTATTAAAATTTTGAACAGCAATAAGTAAGTAAAGTCTAAAAACGTACAAATCTTACAACAAGTAATTATTCACACGTACTTATTGGCAAATTTGTTCCGCATTTAGTATATCGCTTAGTTTTTCACCTTCGTGGACATTCTTGAATTATTGTGTACCAATTGTTATTCTACTTTGCTGTACTCTTATTTTTGTTCTCCAAAATACGTGAATGTCCATTTTCCTGTCTCCACTTAGTTTTGTAAGTCACAAAACAATATCAAATAATGTTTTCCTTTGCATTTCAATATACCTTGACTAAGGGGTCAAAAGTGGGCTTTTTCTTAATATCAATCGCTTTTGAGAGAGAGAGAGAGAGAGAGAGAGAGAGAGAGAGAGAGAGAGAGAGAGAGAGAGAGAGAGAGAGAGAGGTAGTAAAAATAGAATGAAAATGGTCCACTTAATAATTCGAGAAGTCATTGACACAGATATACCTTAGAAATACTCAACGAGTATAGCCTTTAGGGAGCATTGAAACTGCGCGTAAGGCCTATATTTAACATTCAGATATTCAAGCCACATTCCATTTAGAACTAGCCCCATGCATTGTAAAAGCCAAAAAATTATTTTCTTTGATGATGTTTGAAAATTAATTCCAGTTTTTTACTTATTCATAATTGATGGGCTTTCGTTGCTTTTAATTTCATTATATTGTATTTTCAGAGAACTTTTGTATAAACTTATATTTTCCTGATTATGCTCTTTACCATCAATGATATTGATACTGTACGTTAATCGATTTATGGAATCTTCCTTCCAATTGGTTTCTTATAATTATCCCGGTCTAATCGGTATCTGAAGAGCGAATTTTCAAAATTCATAATTGTTGTAGGATACAAGATAGTGAACCACGGGTTTATTATTAGTAGTGTTAAATAGTGTCTACTTCTAGCCATAAGTTCTGTCATCATTGTGTAAGCAATGAATGTATATTTTTAAAAGATATTAGAGATTGAAACAGCAAACCATAGAATACTTAAAACTCTCTTCAATGCCTGCTGATTCCTTGTATCAAAGAGGTGGAAATACAATATTCAAATGGTCTATAGGGTTTCACATCAATTATCCTTAAGTTTATACTAAGCAGTTATAACAGGAAATGGCCAACACAGAAACAAAATTCTCTGTTTTCCAGGACGATTTTATGAGATAAATAATAGTAACCTGTCATTTCAAGAACTTGGGATAATTCAATTGTTTTATAATTTCCTTTCCAAACGTTGTAAAAAATTATATTTTCTCTGATGCTTCTTAAAGTTTCATCAGAAGATTAAAATATCAGTGGTATTCTTAGCTGCTTTTTATAAGTTTACTTAAGTTAAATTGTTGTAAAATGGTATAAATATTCCTGTTTTGGACTAATCCTAATTAAATTTCACTTACTGCCATCATCTGTCCTCTATGGAGAGAACACGACCAAGATTTACATCTAATTATTTAGCTTCGGAATTATAACCTCCAGCTTACAGAATCCCCTGTATTTAAATGAATTTCATGAAGCAAGTGGAGTATTATGTTATAATCTAATGTACTATATATCTGTGTTTTTAGAACTTAGAATTTTCAAACGTTTAACATATGTTTCTTGTGACTAATATTGTCTAAAAATGATACTGACGATGGTGTAACATTATTTATAGATATGATTATTTAAATTTCTTATATTTTCATGAAAACTTAAGTTACTGTATTAGTTGGTCAGCTTAAATCATTCAAGATGTACACATCGTTCCTCTGCGACGCCCACAAGAAACCCTTCTAATCACTGATTTAAGTAGCAGAGACTGATGTTTGGTTTTCAAAACAGTGCAACAATGGAAAGGGTAACAGGATTACCCAGCTATCTAGGAGAGCGTTAGCTGAAATGTGTGGTGGATTAAAGCTGTGAAATCATAAACGATTATTATAAAATTTATAATCACAAGAGATCGTGTCTTTTAATCAAACCTAAATTTCCAAGTAATTTTAGATGTAAACTATTATATACACTTTCCTAGCAATGTTGTTTTACATTAGAATTTGAGTTGTTTTTTTTTAAACCAGAAGACCCTCATAATGAATCCAAATGTTCTTCACCCGAATGAGGACTAAAACATAACAACGGACAAGGCAATTATAATTTCCTAATCTATTATCAAATTCCCCCCATTCTTCTCCTACTGTCTGACTTTTCCCTCTGGTGTAAATCTGACGTTTACTGAGCATTAGCAGTTAGCAGTTTCCAACAGAGAGAGTCGTGTAATCTTTTCACGGTTACGACCTTTGATCTTTCGCTTGCAATAACACAACCTCGTCGATATAATGTCTTTCTCTCTTTTGAGGGGTTTGCCATTCAAGAGGTCCTAGTTTCATTTTCTTTACTATTTAAAGGATTTATATGTTTTGCTTTCTTCAACGAAGATGTTTGTGTTATGTATTTTCATTATTTTTTCATTAAAAGGGTTAAGGATATTTCACTTGCATAAAGAAATTAAAAGGAGAAATTCAACACTTATTTTCTTAGCATTAAAGAAATGTTACACTTAATCGAACCCTGGATGTTTTATGAAAGATTTCTCATTGAAAGATCTATAAACATTCGATACGAAGAGTAGGAGAAATGAGTTAAGTATTAACGTCCTATTGACGTCATGGGAAATCTTACGTATTCCTTAATTTTCTAAGGTTCATTAGTTTTCTATCAAAATGCTTTATACTTTCTTGAAAGTTTAAGAATCATCCCCCAGCTTTAAAAGCCTCACAGAAAACTGTGGACATAAAAGATGGCATGGACATTTTAGTTTATTATTCATTTCCTTACTTGGCTGTTTTCCATGTTGAAACTCTTGGGCTTATAGAATCTTGCTTTTCCAACTATAGTTTTAGCTTTGCTAATAATAATAATAATAATAATAATAATAATAATAATAATAATAATAATAATAATAAACAGTGTAGGGTTATAAGATAGTAGTTTTGTCATTGTCTATCATTCTGATAAAAAAAAAAAATAATAATAATTAGTAGAGACTAGTGTTAAAGAAAATCATTCCGCGGAAGATTAGGAATGTTATAAAATTTCTGAGCGTGGCGCAGAAGATATGAGATAAACTACCAAGTAAAGGTTTACGAGTTTCGCGAAAGATTTGGAATGTTATGAAAATTTCTGAAGTAGGAAAGGAATAGTTGTAGTTTTTTTATTTTAAATATCGATGAAATATAGTTTATTTGAAATGTATGGCGTATGCAAAATTGTCATGATAATATTGTAGTTGTGATTGACGGGGGATTTTCATGAAGTAAGACGTTATTGTATTAAGACTTTCGAGTTACATATGGTCATAAATATCCGATGAAAGTCCTTTTTCTTCTGGATTTTAATATGAAAATAGAGAAGGGAGGAGTTTAAAACATCAGTAATTAGGAAAGCTTATATTATTTTCAGATAATAATAATAATACGTATACTGAGAATGTAAAGGAGCCCATCATTCCCTGAACTTCCATGTAGTTGAATATCTGAATATGTTCAACTTTAAAATGCAATAATTACGGAAAGAGAAAGACTCCCCAAACTTCTCGTCAAAAATAGTAATGAGAAAAAATGAAAGAAGTCAAAACAAATAGTGAAGTAAACATAAAAGCGACATGTATGAATATTGGCAATGGTTTCAGAAACTATCTGCCAGCAAGTAAAAGTCAGTGAAGAAAAGTATAAGAAGGACAATCCCCCGATATACAAAGCATAAATCAGAAGCGTTATGGCAGCAAGCCCTCTATGAAAAAAGGGTAATCTACAGTAGATATCTATTAAAAAAAACATCCATACACAAGGAAGACGATACCAGTAAAAGAACTGTGACATTAAGTTGAAAATACAAAAGACTTTCACTGGGTTGCTCTTTCTCCTTGCCATATGTAAAACAATGTAACACGTACAGTTGGACACAGGATTTCCTGGTACACCATGCTCTAAGGAAGCGCACCCTGTCACACTCTAAAGCTGGCCATACACTCAGAGGATTGGCGCGATGATTTGATCGTGATTGGCGTGTTCGTGCCAATCCTTAACGTGTATGGTGGGTAAACAGGACAAACCAGCCACGGCTAGCCTGTTCTCTCATCTTGTCAGCATGTTTGACCGGACAGGCCAATCCCGTCGCGATTGGCAGTATGGCCCACCAGTCTCGTGCATGTGTGGGCACGTCTAGCATGCCGACCGGGTTGACTCATTGATTTTCAAAAGTACAGTATTCCATACTTTTTCTCTTGATCGGAGCACTTTTTATATCATAAAGATAAACTGATTGCTTTTCACAATTTTGTAATGTGCGATTCATTGATTTTTTTTTTAGGTTTTCCTCCTACATTTTCATTCGGTATGTTATGATTTCCTTAAATCTCCTCTCCTTTTTCATAGCATATTTTATCTTTAAAACCTCACAGTATTCTGCCTTATTCGTGCAGTAGTATCTTGTATACTGATAAAAACAGATACTGAAACAAGAGGGAAAAAAATAATTTTCTGATTGAGTTTTATGAATTCTTTTCATAGGTAAAAACGAAGGTGAAGATATGGATAAAGGAAAAATTAAGTAGCTACTGATAATTCTATTAACTGTATATCTCTCTCATATTTTCTCTTCGCCTGTATAAACGCAATCGTTTTCACATTACCATAGATAAACGCGAAAACAAGTACGCCTAATTAAAAATGCAGTAGTGCTTCAACATGAGATAATCTCCAAAAAGGTCTAAAAATCCACTTAGTATATTTCTCCCAGGAGACACTTGGACTCTCGGATTAATGGGGATAAACTGAAAAGTTAATCCTATAGTGGCTTCAAGAGAAATAAATACATTTACACCGCATCAGACAAATCAACACCACGTAGAAGCTGACAGAGAATGCCTATCACGTTCCTTCATAAGATTATTTCAAATCAGATTTCATAGATTTATATCAAATAAAAAATAAAGAAAGTAAAAAGTACCAAAATTTGGCATTTTCAAAATTAGAAGTAGGCTCCCAATTGTATTTGATACCTGGTAACGTAACAAATTTAATTAACAAGTACCAAAAATGTAACCATGTGGGCCTATCCTGGGTGCCCAATCCCCTTGAACTAAGCAGGCTAGTTCGTAGCGTGTGTGGGCATTTCTCACAGGATTAGAGCGTCGCTGCAGTCCATAAGGACAAACCCAAGGCCAATATATATTGGCCTTGGACAAACCTTACGGTTAGTCCTCTGCGTGTATGGCTGGCTTAACTGTACAGTGAGGTCCTATGTGTAGCCCCAGACACCACCTCTGCCATCCTTCTCTACATTAGCTGTTTGGTAACTCCTTGCTGAGTAATGGTGTGACTTAGGTGTATTTCCCTATAGCGTAATGTACCCGGAATTTCTGTCGCCTACTGTGCGTACAGAATCACCATTTGCAGAATGGTTCGAATTCATAAACCACAAAGGAAGAAATCATAGCATGGTGATTTCAAAATCTTTGTGGATATGGAACAAATTTAATTCTGTAGATATAAAAAAAAAAATATGTCAACAACTTCCATCACAGACATGCTCTTCCTCTACTGCAGCCAGCCAATAAAAATGTAACACCAGCGACTAGATACGCAGTATAAAAAGCACGATGTATCTCATAAAGATGTTCCATTAGAAAATGCCTCAAATGCTGTACATGTAAGATGGGTTAACGTTTCTGCGGAACCAAAGAGGATTAAATACAGTAAACATTACAAGTGCTAAATTACAGAAGTTTTGCTTCTGTTTTATTTGTATCTTATTCCATTATTTATTTCCCTGTTTGTTTTTTAAATTGTTTAAGCCATAATAAGGCAAATTTTTTAATTAATTGTCTAGGATAATATGAATTTCGTTTATGGGAGTAGACTCTCTCTCTCTCTCTCTCTCTCTCTCTCTCTCTCTCTCTCTCTCTCTCTCTCTCTCTCTCTCTCTATATATATATATATATATATATATATATATATATACATACATATATATATATATATATATATATATATATATATATATGTGTGTGTGTGTGTGTGTGTGTGTGTGTGTGTGTTTGTGTGTAATCTAAGTTCAGTTTCGATATATCATGTGAAACTAGTTTAATATCATTATGTTTTGAGAGAGAGAGAGAGAGAGAGAGAGAGAGAGAGAGAGAGAGAGAGAGAGAGAGAGAGAGAGAGAGAGAGAGAGAGAGAGAGAGAGAGAGAGAGAGTCTACTCCCATAAACGAAATTCATATTATCCTAGACAATTAATTAAAAAATTTGCCTTATTATGGCTTAAACAATTTAAAAAACAAACAGGGAAATAAATAATGGAATAAGATACAAATAAAACAGAAGCAAAACTTCTCAAAGCTTTGTTGGCAGAGGTATTAAGAGGGAATTTGAATCACAAAGTTTTGATTGAGGAAGAAAGAAAGATAACAGAATGATTGATAACGGGAGAATGATTTGAATTTATAGAAAGAATGTAATTTATTCGTGAAATGTATGTTATGAATCTTTTGTGTGAGGAGGTAAAGTAAATAAAGAAATCTGAATAATTCGTAATCGTAAAAGCTAATCATAGACTTTATTAAAATAAAATATGGAGTGTGCTGGCATTTAGAATAGTGGTTAAATTTCTATAGAGCCATAGTCATATAAAGTAATTTCTTTTTTAATAAAGCATGTAGATTATAATAGAATAAGTAGATCTGAGAGGAAATAGTTACTTTCAGATGGTTTGAATATTAGCTTGGCGTTTAAATGAACAGGCTAATAAGATAATTCAAATGTACATAGAGACTATTCAAGCAAAATTAGAGAAGGGGTGATAAGTATCGTGTTTAGTAGCTGTCATTTGCTTAAGAAATAATGATCTAAACTAAACGCTATGGAAACTGGTGACAGGATGAAAGTTAAAGGTAGAAATGTTTGTTCAATAGTAGTGAGAAGGTTAAGTTTGGATGATTGATGATTAAAAGTCTGTATTTTTTTTTTTTTTTTTTTTTTTTTTTTTTTTTTTTTCTTTTTTTTTTTTAGGGGTGGGGGGGGGGGAGCAGGTTGTTGTTGAAGAGTGCATCTGTTTTATTATTATCGGTATGTGAGAGTAAATGGAAAGGATGATTCTAGGAGGAATAAGAGACGACTCTGAATATAATTAAAGCTGGGTTTATAAAGAAAAAAAAGGAATAAATAAATAAATTTAAAGAATGAGGGTAACTGAATAGCAATTGAGATGTGCCAATAAAATCAAATATTGAAACATAGAGCAGCTCTCCTTCACGGAATTGGCTAGTTAACATTGTTTAGAAAGTGTATATCAACATGTTTAGCAAACGAGGATTAAAAGGATACGAAACGCATATATACAAAGTTGTAGTAAAAAAGTTTTGTTGTAGAAAGAATATATTATTCAGACGTTCATGATATACCAATCATGACTATTTCTATTTTCCTCTGGATATAGCAATTAAGCTCTGTTCATTTATCCAGCTCCGACTGATAATTTCTATGTATAACCTTCTAAAAAAAAATTGTTAATTCAATTTTATAATCAGAATAATTGAGAGTCAAATCAAAAGATATTATTTATGTCAGTATGAGAGTTTATAATTCGTATGCTGCAGACTTTGATCGAAATGAA
>NC_090728.1:115251595-115254095 GCF_036898095.1 Palaemon carinicauda | reverse complement strand
GACTTTCTCAATAAGCCAATTTTTTGTGCAATTGAAGAAGAAACAGACCTAATGTGTTTCTCAAAAGTAAATTTGATGTTGAGTATCAAACCTAAAATTTTAAAAGTCATACAAATTTAAAGAGACATTATCAATACTGAGATCCGGATGTTGAGGAGCCACCGTCCTTGAACTACTTACAATCATACTTTGAGTTTTGTTAGGATTTCAATTCATACCCCATAATTTGCACCATGCTCTAATTTTAGCTAAATCTCTATTAAGGGATTCACGAACCCCAGATCTACATTCAGGGGATGGAATTAATGCAAAGAGAGTATCATCATCTGCATATGCAACAAGCTTGTTTTCTAAGCCAAAACACATGTCATGTGTATATAGTATGAAAAGTAATGAGCCAAGAACACTATCCTATACTCTTTGAGATCTATTACTTAACTGATCAATAACAATGCTAAGAAACGACCCACCCACTCCTAACTGTTAAGGTTTGAAAACAAGGGCCTCATGATTAACACGGTCAAAGGCAGCACTAAAATCAAGGCCAATCATACGAACTTCCCGACCACAATAAAGGGATTTCTGTACAGCATTGGAAATTGTTAGAAGGGCATCACATGCTCCAAGGCCTTTACGAAAACCAATTGCAAACTAGGGAGTAGATGATTACCTTCAGCAAACTTATTAAGACGTTTTGCCAGAAGACGTTCAAACACTTTAGATGATATGGGAGTTATGGAAATTGGGCGGTAATCAGTGGGACTTGAGCTACCACAAACACAATTACATAGAGGAGTAACATTACCAATTCTCCATTAAGTGCTAAAAGCTCCTCTTCTTGCTAACTTGCGTAAAATAACAGATAACTTTGGAGCTAAGAATCCTGCTGTCTTTATAAAAAACAAAGGAAAAATACCATTTGGGTCTACACCTCCATAACCATCAAGGTCCATCAACAGAGGTTTAATCTCTCGATATCGAAAAGCTAAACTAGTTAATTTAGCCTCGGGAAAGCAGGAATGAGGAGGTTCAACATTTTCATTACTCTGTTTACTGCAAAAAAACATCAGCCAAAAGGGTTGCCTTTTCCTTTAGACAGTGAGTGACTGAGCCATCTGCTTCAAGTAAAGTAGGAACTGTTGCATATACACCAAAGAGTGCAGATTTAAGGGTACACCACCATTTATGTTCCTGAGTTATACCAGAAAGGGTTTCTTTTATGGTTAAATTGTACTCCTTTTCTGTTGAGGCATAAACTCTCTGAGAAAAAGTTCGAAGCTGAGTATAGTTGTGCCAGGTCAAATCTTATCCGTTACCCTTCCAAAGATGATAGGCCTCCTGCTTCTCCAAATTAGCACTTCTACAATCATCATTGAACCACGGTTTGTCCTTCACTCGGTACCTTAGCACACAAGAAGGGATAAGCCTATCAATTATGTTGACTAGATTCTCATTCAAAGGGACAACAGGATCCACACTACTATATAATTATGACCAATTCAAGAACAAAAGATCATGCAAAATCCCATTCCAGTCTGCTTGGGATTTCATATAAATTTTACAAGAGTATGATATATCAGGGACAGGCTGCTCAGTCTTCACTACTAATTAAATCAAGGCATCAATAGATGTCCCGACTGGAGAACCAATCTTACTAGTTATAACGCCTGGGGAGTCAGTGTATACGAGGTCCAAGCAATTGCCAGACCTGTGAGTAGCTTCATTTATAATTTGCTCACAGCCTGATTCAGAGGAAAAAGTCTAAAGCTCTTAAGCCAAGGTGATCGGTAGGAGAGATAGAACTTAACCACTCCCTATGGTGAGCATTAAAACACCAACAAAGACAAAAGAAGCCTTTCTATCATCTTCTTGTATCTTAGCCATAATGGTAAGAAGAAAATCGAAGATAGAATCATCCATGTCTATATTACGTCACATTGAACACAAATAAAAATAGTTATGCCTGCCTTAAACATTTATTACCTAAATCTCATTACATCCACATTGATAGCAGTACTTATGAGAAGCAGGGTACTCAGTCCTAATATACACCCCCATTCACCTGGCCCTAGGGATGGCATCACGTTTCAACATTATTTGCTTCTTAAAACCAGTTATAAGGAGCTCAGATGAGTGCCTCATATTAAAAACCAGAGTTTCTGAGCACAAAAGAATATCATACTGTCTGGACGCAACTGTAAGGTTTTGGATATTTGCATGAAGACCATGAATATTGCAATACAGAAGACGACATTAACGAAATCTAGGACGTACTAGTCCCGGATTTCGCTCAGACTCCAGACAGCATATGAATTAATAGAAATAAAGAAGAGACACCATACTTAAAAAAATATATTAACAAGAATTATAACAAAAATAATATGTAGAGAATTACAAATAAAGTGATTGATGATACCCATAGACTATAGTAAAAAGTCGGAAAAACTGGTCAACATGGAGGAGCCGATTCACCATTCAAGGCTAAATACCCTCCAGGATA
>NC_090728.1:115236595-115246595 GCF_036898095.1 Palaemon carinicauda | reverse complement strand
CTTATCGACCTCAGGATCAGAGCCCTAGCCGAAATCACACAAACACAAGAGCTTGTGACCGGCCGGGAATCGAACCCGGGTCGGCCAGCTTGTATAGAGAGGGACTAAACCACTTGGCCACGAAAAAAAATAAAAGTCAATGACAATTCTTCTGTACTTATACCTGTCGAATTCAGGTGTTTTGTACTTAGAATTGAAATCAACCCATCTTCACCATCGTAGCTAATTGGTAGTTTGTTACTTGGCATTCGATTAATGATAATTTTTTATTTTTTTTTTTTTTGCACATTTAAACATGTTTTTCATATTCAAATAAGCAATATAAATTTTTGATACATTAATGTCTGGATTCTCTTACCGACCTCAGGATCAGAGCCCCAGCCGAAATCACACAAAGACAAGAGCTTGTGACCGGCCGGGAATCGAACCCGGATCGGCAAGCTTGTATAGACAGTGACTAAACCACTTGGCCACGAAGAAAGATAAAAGTCAATGACAATTCTTCTCTACTTATACCTGTCGAATTCAGGTGTTTTGTACTTAGAATTGAAATAACCCAACTTCACTATCGTAGCTAATTGGTAGTTTGTTACTCGGCATTCGATTAATGATAATTTTTTTTGTGCCCATTTAAACGTGTTTTTCACATTCAAATAAGCCATATAAATTTTTGATACATTAATGTCTGGATTCTCTTAACGACCTCAGGATCAGAGCCCCAGCCGAAATCACACAAAAACATGAGCTTTTGACCGGCCGGGAATCGAACACAGGACGGCAAGCTTGTATAGACAGTACTAAACCACTGGCCAAAAAGAAAGACAAAAGTCAATGACAATTATTCTCTACATATACCTGTCGAATTCAGGTGTTTTGTACTTAGAATTGAAATCAACCCATCTTCACCATCGTAGCCACTTGGTAGTTTGTTACTTGGCATTCGATTAATGATAATTTTTTTTTTTTTTGCACATTTAAACGTGCTTTTCATATTCAAATAAGCCATATAAATTTTTAATACATTATCGTCTGGATTCTCTTAATGACCTCAGGATCATAGCCCCAGTTGAAATCACACAAAGATGAGAGCTTGTGACCGGCCGGGAATCGAACCCAGGACGGCAAGCTTGTATAGACAGTGACTAAACTACTTGGCCACGAAAAAAGATAAAAGTCAATGACAATTCTACTGTACTTATACCTGTCGAATTCAGGTGTTTTGTACTTAGAATTGAAATCAACCCACCTTCACCATCGTAGCCACTTGGTAGTTTGTTACTTGGCATTCGATTAATGATAAATTTTTTTCTGCCCATTTAAACGTGTTTTTCATATTCAAATAAGCCATATAAATTTTTGATACATTAATGTCTGGATTCTCTTATCGGCCTCAGGATCAGAGCCCCAGCTGAAATCACACAAAGACAAGAGCTTGTGACCAGCCGGGAATCGAACCCGGATCAGCAAGCTTGTATAGACAGTGACTAAACCACTTGGCCACGAAGAAAGATAAAAGTCAATGACAATTCTTCTCTAATTATACCTGTCGAATTCAGGTGTTTTGTACTTAGAATTGAAGTCAACCCATCTACACCATCGTAGCTAATTGGTAGTTTGTTACTTGGCATTCGATTAATGATAAATTTTTTTTGGCCAATTTAAACGTGTTTTTCATATTCAAATAAGCCATATGAATTTTTGATACATAAATGTCTGGATTCTCTTACCGACCTCAGGATCAGAGCCCCAGCCGAAATCACACAAAGACAAGAGCTTGTGACCGGCCGGGAATCAAACCCGGATCGGCAAGCTTGTATAGACAGTGACTAAACCACTTGGCCACGAAGAAAGATAAAAGTCAATGACAATTCTTCTGTACTTATACTTGTCGAATTCAGGTGTTTTGTACTTAGAATTGAAATCAACCCGTCTTCACCATCGTAGCTAATTGGTAGTTTGTTACTTGGCATTCGATTAATGATAAATTTTGCACATTTAGACATGTTTTTCATATTCAAATAAGCCATATAAATTTTTAATACATTATCGTCTGGATTCTCTTAATGACCTCAGGATCATAGCCCCAGTTGAAATCACACAAAGATGAGAGCTTGTGACCGGCCGGGAATCGAACCCAGGACGGCAAGCTTGTATAGACAGTGACTAAACTACTTGGCCACGAAAAAAGATAAAAGTCAATGACAATTCTACTGTACTTATACCTGTCGAATTCAGGTGTTTTGTACTTAGAATTGAAATCAACCCACCTTCACCATCGTAGCCACTTGGTAGTTTGTTACTTGGCATTCGATTAATGATAAATTTTTTTCTGCCCATTTAAACGTGTTTTTCATATTCAAATAAGCCATATAAATTTTTGATACATTAATGTCTGGATTCTCTTATCGGCCTCAGGATCAGAGCCCCAGCTGAAATCACACAAAGACAAGAGCTTGTGACCAGCCGGGAATCGAACCCGGATCAGCAAGCTTGTATAGACAGTGACTAAACCACTTGGCCACGAAGAAAGATAAAAGTCAATGACAATTCTTCTCTAATTATACCTGTCGAATTCAGGTGTTTTGTACTTAGAATTGAAGTCAACCCATCTACACCATCGTAGCTAATTGGTAGTTTGTTACTTGGCATTCGATTAATGATAAATTTTTTTTGGCCAATTTAAACGTGTTTTTCATATTCAAATAAGCCATATGAATTTTTGATACATAAATGTCTGGATTCTCTTACCGACCTCAGGATCAGAGCCCCAGCCGAAATCACACAAAGACAAGAGCTTGTGACCGGCCGGGAATCGAACCCGGATCGGCAAGCTTGTATAGACAGTGACTAAACCACTTGGCCACGAAGAAAGATAAAAGTCAATGACAATTCTTCTGTACTTATACTTGTCGAATTCAGGTGTTTTGTACTTAGAATTGAAATCAACCCGTCTTCACCATCGTAGCTAATTGGTAGTTTGTTACTTGGCATTCGATTAATGATAAATTTTGCACATTTAGACATGTTTTTCATATTCAAATAAGCCATATATATTTTTGATACATAAATGTCTGGATTCTCTTAACGACCTCGGGATCAGAGCCCCAAGCGAAATGACACAAAGACAAGAGCTTGTGACCGGCCGGGAATCGAACCCTGATCGGCAAGCTTGTATAGACAGTGACTAAACCACTTGGCCACGAAGAAAGATAAAAGTCAATGACAATTCTTCTGTACTTATACCTATCGAATTCAGGTGTTTTGTACCTAAAATTGAAATCAACCCATCTTCACCATCGTAGCTAATTGGTAGTTTGTTACTTGGCATTCGATTAATGATAAATTTTTTTTGCCCATTTAAACGTGTTTTTCATATTCAAATATATAAGCCATATAAATTTGTGATACATTATTGTCTGGATTCTCTTATCGACCTCAGGATCAGAGCCCCAGCCGAAATCACACAAAGACAAGAGCTTGTGACCGGCCGGGATTCGAACCCGGGTCGACCAGCTTGTATAGAGAGTGACTAAACCACTTGGCCACGAAGAAAGATAAAAGTCAATGACAATTCTTCTCTACTTATACCTTTCGAATTCAGGTGTTTTGTACTTAGAATTGAAATCAACCCATCTTCACCATCGTAGCTAATTGGTAGTTTGTTACTTAGCATTCTACTAATGATATTTTTTTTTTTGCCCATTTAAACGTGTTTTTCACATTCAAATAAGCCATATAAATTTTTGATATATTAATGTCTGGATTCTCTTAACGACCTCAGGATCAGAGCCCCAGGTGAAATCACACAAAGTCAAGAGCTTGTGACCGGCCTTGAATCGAACCCGGGTCGGCAAGCTTGTATAGACAGTGACTAAACCACTTGGCCACGAAGAAAGATAAAAGTCAATGACAATTCTTTTCTACTTTTACCTGTCGAATTCAGATGTTTTGTACTTAGAATTGAAATCAAACCATCTTCACCATCGTAGCTAATTGATAGTTTGTTACTTGCCATTCGATTAATGATCATTTTTTTTGCCCATTTAAACGTGTTTTTCACATTCAAATAAGCCATATAAATTTTTGATACATTAATGTCTGGATTCTCTTAACAACCTCAGGATCAGAGCCCCAGGTGAAATCACACAAAGTCAAGAGCTTGTGACCGGCCTTGAATCGAACCCGGGTCGGCAAGCTTGTATAGACAGTGACTAAACTACTTGGCCACGAAGAAAGATAAAAGTCACTGACAATTCTTCTGTACTTATACCTGTCGAATTCAGGTGTTTTGTACTTAGAATTGAAATCAACCCATCTTCACCATCGTAGCCACTTGGTAGTTTGTTACTTGGCATTCGATTAATGATAATTTTTTTTTTGCCCATTTAAACGTGTTTTTCATATTCAAATAAGCCATATAAATTTTTGATACATTAACGTCTGGATTCTCTTAACGACCTCAGGATCAGAGCCCCAGCCGAAATCACACAAAGACAAGAGCTTGTGACCGGCCGGGAATCGAACCCAGATCGGCAAGCTTGTATAGACAGTGACTAAACCACTTGGCCACAAAGAAAGATAAAAGTCAATGACAATTCTTCTGTACTTATACCTGTCGAATTCAGGTGTTTTGTACTTAGAATTGAAATCAACCCATCTTCACCATCGTAGCTAATTGGTAGTTTGTTACTTGGCATTCGATTAATGATAAATTTTTTTCTGCCCATTTAAACGTGTTATTCATATCCAAATAAGCCATATAAATTTTTGATACATTAATGTCTGGATTCTCTTACCGACCTCAGGATCAGAGCCCCAGCCGAAATCACACAAAGACAAGAGCTTGTGACCGGCCGGGAATCGAACCCAGATCGGCAAGGTTGTATAGACAGTGACTAAACCACTTGGCCACAAAGAAAGATAAAAGTCAATGACAATTTTTCTGTACTTATACCTGTCGAATTCAGGTGTTTTGTACTTGGAATTGAAATCAACCCATCTTCACCATTGTAGCTAATTGGCAGTTTGTTACTTGGCATTCGATTAATGATAACTTTTTTTTTCTTTTGCACATTTAATTAAACGTGTTTTTCATATTCAAATAAGCCATATAAGTTTTTGATACATTAATGTCAGGATTCTCTTAGCGAGCTCAGGATTTACATGTAATCACCATTGGGCAATGTTTGAAAACTGATGAGATCAATTTGACATCTTGAAAAAATGTGATGACTGCGCACAGGCTTCACAATGAGACATTACGGAACTTTTCTGGCTTTCTTTTGATGGCAGTGCTCACAGAATGAAATATATAAGTAGCACACTTCTTGCGTGATGTTTGACCACTTTTTCTTCACATCAGCTATTGTTTTCTACCACCACCATGGCCAATACCTTTGTGAGCTGCTCTAACAATATCAAACACTTCTTCTAGAGATGCAACAAACTTGAACACGTCGTTGTCTGGATCTTTTCGTTTTCGAATTAGTCTGTCAACATTGCCAACACGCAGGATCTCGTAGCGCTTTTGTAAGTTGTAATCAAATGGAGACGTAGCGCCATGGGAATTTATCCTCAGCAAATCTTCTATAAGCTTGTCACGTTTAGCAGTAGGTTGCAGGACAGCATTTTTGGCCTTTGATTCCTGTGTCTCACGTAGCTTCTCTTCAAATGAAGTTTGATCCATCTCTATTACTGGAAAGATAGATAGATATATTAAATGTATGCCCAATGAGGCAAAAAACCTTCACATCACACCTCGAACTACAACCACACTTCACTCCACACTCCACAACAAACACTCCCACGCACTCACACAGTCCACTCATTCACACAGTCCACGCACTCCCCACACACGCTTCCCCAAACACACAGGACAGCGTAATACTCTATTAAATTCAGGGAAAATATGGTTGCCTAATTTGAAAGTCTTGCTTAATATGCATATTAGGCACGCATTTTGCACAATATAACTATCAGGCAAACTATTTGCTTAAGGTACACATTAGGCTATTTCCGCTGCCTAATGTACAAATTAGGCAATTATTGTAACATATATATATATATATATATATGTATATATATATATATATATATATATATATATATATATATATATATATATATATATATATATATATATATATATACATTGTCGCATATCTTCTGGAAAAGGGAAGGTTTTCATGCAAGTACATAAATTCATTGAGAAGAGATTTCTAGATATACAGTATATCTCTCCTGTAAATAAAATAGCGCTGTGAAAATACCTCGCCCACATAAAACCAAAAGAAGAATATCACAAAAACTTCATTTCCTTTTTTATATTTCCAGATCCTTCGTCCTCTGAAACTTCACGTGTTTATGCAATATCAAAACTTTTGACAAACCCCCAAAACAAAATATATTCAAATTCAGGGTCGCTTCTCTATCTCTACTGGTTCCTAGGAAGAAATACTTTCGTAGTAGAATTCATAGAACCCAAAGACTAGTGCGGAAATTTTTTTAAGCAGAATGGCTATGCAAAGGATGCTTTTTTAATGCGTAAACATTATTCTTTTGTATTATAAATACCTTTTTTTTCAATTATGACTTCCAGTCGAAATCTGAATGTTTATTCATAACGTAAAATTCGATTTTTATTCCTCAGTACAACAGTAATGTGCAAATGATTATATTGTTCATATTTTTCACGTTTACTGTAAAAATATTATCAAAAGTCATATATTAACAGTAAACCATGAAAATGCGGAGCTTTGATAGGCAAGGAAGATAATAGGGTAATTAGTATAAGACGTTAAATGGTAAAAACGCAATGAAAATAGTTCATAATCTAATGGCAAAAAAACAACAAATGAACTTTTAAAGTATACTGTATATGCTATCCGTCTGCAATGTAAATTTGAAAAATCATTTTGTTTTTTATTTTTTTCAGAATATTTAAGATATTCATCTGTTATATGGAAAGTTATGTGAAATTCATCCAATATGCTTTCCACTACGGATCTTTGCGTAGAGGATGATACACAATAAATTCTCCTACCAGGATGTACAATTATCCACCAGTATCTACCAGCTGTTATATTAGGAGAATTGCTAGTAACAGGATGATTAATAGATCTTTATTTGAATATACGTCGGGATTAATTCAAAAGATGACATCTGGAATATCATGGCTCCAGATATGACCTGGTCAAATTTCTGGGTTCCACGGAGTGTTGTTAAAGGTTAAAAAAAGACTTTCATCGTGTTGTCAAAATATCTTGAAAACACGATACAAAAGCCGTATTAATGAGAAAACTTTACACTGAATGTTAAAACCTTTTCTCTTTTTTTTCTTTTTTTTTTTTTTTTTTGAGAGAGAGAGAGAGAGAGAGAGAGAGAGAGAGAGAGAGAGAGAGAGAGAGAGAGAGAGAGAGAGAGAGAGAGTTGGTGCATTTTATGGAGATTAGATTAGAATCGATGGTCATAAAACTTCTCTCTCTCTCTCTCTCTCTCTCTCTCTCTCTCTCTCTCTCTCTCTCTCTCTCTCTCTCTCTCTCTCTCTCTCTCTGACAAAGAAACAAATTTTTACTTATGAAATTTCCCTAAGACTGGAGCCTATACATCCCATTGTAATTCCTATTAGGACCTTCATGTTGTTTCCGAGGAATACAACGTAGGATAAACTGTAGCTGAATTGTTATTTCTGTAGAGCTAAATTTGTCCATAAGAACAGAATCCTACTAGTAGGGCACTCAGTAGAGCGTAGACCTCCGCTCTGGCAGGTTATTTATCGACCTTTGGTTGACCTTAACCTTGACCTTTGACCTTAACATGTATTAATTGGTGTGTTTTTTTATGCAATCAAATATGAACTAAGTTTGAAGTCTCCGTGACAGCGATGTTCATACTTATGGCTGATTACGTGACTTTGACATTTTGCTTAACCTTGACCTAGATCTTTAACCTTGACCTTCCAAAATTTAATCATTCACAACTTTTTTACATAACAGTTAATCCCAACAAGTTACATTATTCTACTTTTAAAATTGTGGCCAGGGAGTTGTTCACAAACAAACACACACAAACAAACAAACACACAAACACACCTACATTGGCTTAAACATAACCTTCTTCCAATTTCGCTGGTGGAGGTGGTAAGGAACTAGATCTAACATTTTAAATTTGAATATGTGAATCTAGAACCCATTGCTAGTTTCTAGCTGAATCAACGTTTCCCGAAAGTCAAACTTGTTCATAAAAGGGTGAAATATTTAAGGAACTAGATCTAATATTTCAATATTTGAATATATAAATCTAGAGCACATAGCTAGTTTGTAGCTGAATGATTGTTCCCGGATATCCTAATTTGTCCATCTTCATTAACGTGCTTATTTTCCATTAGTATGAAGTAAGCACGGTTGCCTTCATTTTGAAGGACTTTTTTTGGCTTTGGGGTAGACTGAAGTCCCAATCGCTTGTCCTGCTTGACATCGATTAGACCCCTGTGGCGTATGTTCATGTGTTGTACCCTTCACCAGCGTCCCTTCTCCCAGCAGGCAGGAGTCCTGCCGCGGTTAGGTCGACAGTTCGAGACGTGTGAGGTGTCTGGTGTGTCTTAAGAAGGTGTTGGAATGGCTTTGTTTATAAATATTAGTCTGTAACATCCATTTGCATTAAACAAACCTATCCGTCGATTACATTCATAATCTTGAGGTGTCTACACGGATAGTAAAGTGTTCCAAATTTGTCCATAAAAACTGAAATATATAGGGAACTAGATCTGACAACTTTATTTTAAAATATATAAATCTAGATCATATAACTTAAATTGTTCAGGACGATTGAACAACATAAATACGTAATCTCAATAAAAATAACTTTGTGTTTAAACTGGTCAAGTCTATGAGTGTTACCATTCTTTAGTTTGAATAGCTCATGGTAATGAGTATGGTATTATTAACTGTCTGATTTTTTTAAACAAACAAAGTATTATGAACTGTATAACCGGTGTTTTGTTACTCTCTCTAATTACAAGCCTAAACTTTTAGGTACTCTGCTTTTAACAAAATAAAGTTGTGTATTACTCTGTTATTCGAAACCTATTGTATAATTTGGCCCTTTGGTCTGCCTGTAGCAGCACATAAGCGTCTTTTATATATCCCTAATTAGATAAGATACTTATGAGATTTCTCACAATTCAGCAGAGACAAGTAACACCTGTTTGATACCGCTTTATTTTGGTAAAAAGTGTATATTATCTTTCTGTATACCTCAAATCTGGTCATTATTACTCCTAACACTATCAAAGTCATACACCTAAAATTAACTTCTAGGATAGATTTCAGATAACTGATTATTCTGATTATTTTTTTTTTAATTTTAAGATAGCGAAATAATATATATAAAAAGGTCAAAGGTTAAAACCCAACTATAACTTTTGAATATTTGTTGAAAATTTTCACCATTGTTATATGTGTTTTAGGCGAACGTCTTCTGTCTTTATTCGTTCTTCTCTTGTTTAAAGGGTATTCAAACCAATGTTTTAGGTAGCACTGCCATTTTACAATACCAGTGTAAGAAGGAATTATTTCCAGGTATAGCGCAAGAGATCTTTTAAGGATATTCTCCAACATGATAATGATATACCAAACCTCTATCATAATAACAATGAAAATCCTTTTATGATATACAAGCATATACGTAAACGCCTTCCATTAACCTGACGATGAGAAATTCCCGTGTTATATACTGTACTTCTGTGATGTCGAGAATCATTGAAGAAAAGAGACAAAGAGAAAAGAAAAGTAATGTATAAGAAAACAGTCGAATCTACAAATAGAACAATGGAAACTAATAGTTAGATGTTGGAGTGCTATGTTTTGATGTTATAAAGGCTTACTGGAGGTTATTTTTCCAAGGTCTGTCAATATTATTAGTTCTTATTACTACCAATCCACATTAAAGCTATGGAGAAGTAACTTGACCAAAAAAAAAAAAAAAAAAAAATCGGGCTAAT
>NC_090728.1:115221595-115231595 GCF_036898095.1 Palaemon carinicauda | reverse complement strand
GGGGTTTTTGGAGATTGTATCTACTGAATCCTCAGCAGCCATTGCCTAGTCCTCCTTGGTCCTAGCTTAGGTAGGGAGGGAAATTAGGGGCTGAAGATATGTAGTATAGTCAGTCTCTTTGGCATTGTCTTGCTTGATAGGGCAATGGCACTGTCCCTTGCCTCTGCCATTCATGAGGGGCCTTTAAATCTTTAAAACCACACTATATGTTCAGATCTGTTCTACCATTTTGAAAACTTTTTCGAGGTACGTGTAAGGCTCGAACTTACGACCCATGAATCGGAATTAGAGACGTTAGCCACTAGGCCATAGCATTAGAATTATAATTCAACTTAATATAATAAAATTATTATCAGCTACGCCGTCTCTTAAATCCACTAAGTTGATGTTTTCTTTCCCTTTACCAACAACTGTCCAGTATTTTTCATTCATCTCTTTTCCTTGCACCAGTATTTTAATCCAATACCCTTAAACGAACTGGTGTATATTTTCTAAAAAAAAAATAAATAAATAAATAAATAAAAAAAAAATAAAAACTATTTATGCATTCGAATGCCTATAAATTTCTCATTTACAACCCTAGCCTCAGGCCTAAATCACGTTTTGTCGACAGTCCCATAAATTCTTGAAAAGGGCGTTGTTGTGACAAGCTGATCAACACAAGAATGCTATAGCCAAATTTTTCTTACATTTTACCTGTTCCAGATCTCTTTTTCCATTTAATATTTATCGATCTTATTATTTCAATGACATAGACGAATCAAGTGTTTCTATTTTGCAGACATTCACAAACACAAAAACATCTACCCTGTGATATCTCATTCATTGTTTTAACCTCAACTCTGCTCAGATTAATTAGTAATTATTTATGCTTTCTATATTTTTTTCAAACCCTTCTCTAGTTACTGCCCTTTTTCTTTATCAATATCAATTTCAACCTTGTCAAGTACAATCATAATACAATCCATGCAATATAAACAGCGTATTTGTTCGCTGAAATTTATTGGACATATTATACCTAAATCCATCAAGCTGAAAGATCATTCCATCGTTTTAAAAAAAGGTAAAAATGATCATGGAGATAGACCACAGTGGAACTTTCGCTCATTATTACAACTAACTATTTGTCCCTATCTTTCCATATAATTCCAACAACTCTTTCCTTGAGAAATGTCTAAATATCTTCAAAAATCTACCCACTATATCATATTCATTTAACCCTTCCATGGAATCATTTCACATTCAAGTTTTGTTTTTCATTTGATTTCATATCCACATGCAACCTTTCCCTTTGCTCTCAAATTCCGCACTAAACTGTTGGATAAAACTCACTTGATTTATTTACATATTTCTTTGTCTAAAGCCACATTGCCAATTCCATTATCTGTCTTTCTCTCATCAGTAATACATTCTTAACAATAATTCTAGAAGTGCGGTATACGAAATCCCTCAATGGTTCTATTTTTTTTTTTAATTTTTACCCTTATTCAAGAATATTACATCTCACAAAAAGTTATATGAATTCTCTTTTTTTTTTCTTGCGTAGTCTGAAGGTCGATGGTCAGCCTATTTAGCCATCAATCCCAATATTACTGATCACTTAGCTTTAATTTCTATCATCCCTTTCCACATTCATAACTTCAATTTTAAAATTGTCGTTAAGATATTTTCAACATCCCTTCTGCACACATCCTAAAATTTGCATTATTGTCGACTATTCTTGCATCGCCCAGATTAACTATTTTTTTTTCTCTTATCTTCCACTTTCAACAACACTTCAAAATACTCCATGGGCAAATAAATTCATTGTCTTCGCACAATTTCCTATTTGCATCATCTCATCTAAAATCAGCTTGCTCATTAACCTTTCTCTCTGCCTTTACGGGGATTAAATCATCTTTTTTTAAGCAAAGGGACTTTTTGCAATTTACATGGTCTATTTAACATTTTTGTGACAGACCGAGAGAAGGTTGTGACTCAAAGACAGGATGAAAGCAACTGAGTGGGTTTATTATAGAACACTCTCCTTCATATACAAAAGCTCAAAGCAACAAGAAATTTCATGCATAAAACAGACACCATTACCGATGAGAAAAACAGACATGTTTATACAGGTTCATTTTATTGCGAGGGAAGAGCGAAGATACAAGCATAATATATACAAAAAAGGAATTATGTACGATCGTGTGATATACGGCTGGTATATGCCCCCCTCCCCTCCCCTAAAAATAGCATACTGTACATGTTAAATAGGGCACCCTGATCTAGAGAGGCGAACTCTAGGCGGGTCATATGGCAGGAGATAACCAGGTTTCAGACGATCAATGGAGACCAAGTCTTCTTTGCCACGAATGTTTAGTAGGATTGCTTTAGGACTGCATCGGATCACAAGGAATGGGCCCATGTAAAAGGCGTTAGCAGTGGCTTGCTAATGTCGTTGCGCAGGAAGACGTGAGTTGCAGAGGGCAAGTCTGTCAGTATGTGATGCTTCGCTGGGGGCTTGTAAGTCTGGTGGCATGGAGTAAATTTTCCCACGACGTGACGTATGCACTGGAGATCGTCGGACGAGGTTGTAGAAGGAAAAAATTCAGCAGGGACGACCAACGGGTCGCCATACACCATTCCTGCTGCCGAGAAGTCGAAGGCGTCTTTAGGAGTGGTCCTTAGTCCCAGGAGGACCAAGGGAAGCTAAGTAAACCAGTTGGAATCCTTGCAGCGGGACATCAAATCTGCTCTGAAGGTGCGATGAAAACGTTCAACCATTCCATTGGCAGCGGGGTTGTAGGACGTTATCTGATGTAGGGTGATGCCCAGGAGATTTGCTAATGATGTCCAAAATTAAGACACGGTTGGTACATTTTCTTAGTTGAGCAAGGGTGCGCCCAAAAATGACGGAGAGCTTTTTTTCTTACTTTCTTGAGCAACCAGTGCAAATTGTTCTATTCTTACCTATCAAAACAATATGTTATCCACATGCAGTAAACTCGGAAAATTTAACACAATTCATTGCAGTTATACATTACTAATGATACAATAAGCCAGTAAAACAAAATATTCACGTGTCAAATGTATTCCATGATGTTTTCCTCGTTGATATATAAAAACTTAAACATATATATATATATATATATATATATATATATATATATATATATATATATATATATATATATATATATATATATATATATATTTATATATATAAATATATATATTCATATATATGTATATATATTTATATATTTATATATATATATATATATATATATATATATACATATACAGTATATATATATATATATATATATATATATATATATATATATATATATATATATATATATATATATACAGTATATATATATACAATATATATATATATATATATATATATATATATATATATATACATATATATACATATATATATATATATATATATATATATATATATATATATATATATATATATATATATATATATATATATGTATATATATATATATATATATATATATATATATATATATATATATATATATATATATATATATATATATATATATGAATGTATTATATCAACGGTTCATTGAAATTATTATACGACGATAAGATAATGTTATCCTTAAATATCAGACCTATTTAGTCCTTCTTAAAGATAGAATTGTAATTAATGCGAAGGAGATAGTAAAGGTGAAATATTTCAATTCTAAATACTATCATCTATAACAGTAATTTGTCATAATCTACTCTTCAGTAGAAAATCTTTGAATGCCACTGTAATTGTGTTCAACACCATGATTGGGAAAGAACAAGATATCTATTCAATAAGTAAATTTTTAGATTTGACACCCTGGGCTAATCCGGAATTTTAAACAGGGTTGACTTGTAATAATAAAATAAAATAAGGAAAACCATGTTTTTATAACGACGCATAACCTTGAGCAAATGACTATATCCATATATATATAGTTACTAAAACAATTTCTTGTAGCATACAGTAATATAATTCTTCAATTGCTAGCGTAGTTTCCCTTCTACAAATAGTAACAAATTACCTTCCAGCACTGAATAATCAAGAAAACTAAATCATATAAGGATATATATATATATATATATATATATATATATATATATATATATATATATATATATATATATATATATATATATATATATATCTATTTTTGGGCTCAAGCCATGTCGTCCTGATGGAAGTTCCTATAGGGTAGCTTACTAAGGTATATTACAACTACGGCAATATTCCCAGAGAATTTACCCTAAGGTACCCAGAATTCTAACTCCTGGAGCGAATATCCCTAATGAAAGGGATATCGCGACATATCAGAGGACGTATTCTTGACACGCCACATAGCAATCTGCACCCCAAACAGATATAACACATCAAAGGGGTCAATTGGCAAGAAAACGAAAACGAGAAAGAAAAAGGGGGAGCCGCTCCCAAGGCTCCCTCTTCTCCCGTTTCGTAAGCGTGCCTGGCGCCAATCCTGGCGCCATCTGAATTCCTTTTTGCGTAGCTTAACAACTCGGTGTTTTTTCCTGTGTTTCTCGCAAATCTTGGATTTATTCAGCTTTTCATGGCTTCTCCAGCTTCGTCGGCCTCTGATAAGTTGAGTACCATTTCTTTTATGTATAAATGTAGGCTCTTGGTAAATTTTTAAGTGATTAATAGTATTAATCTTTGTTACAAGAGCCGTTGCCTACCGGAGGCATCATGGACGCTGTCGCTCGCTAGGTATGAGTTTTAGTTAGCCAGAGCGACATTCCCGGTTGTTTTGCTTTAATAATATAACTATTTAGTGTTACATAGGATTTCCTTTCGTGCTTTTAGTATTATTTTTGGCGAAGTATTCGCCAACTCTGGCCTATGCTAGGCCATGTAGCCTAGTCGTTTGGTCCTAGTACTTCCTGCATGATTTTGGTTTTCCGAGTGTTTTAAAATTTTATTGAAGCTTTAGGCTGTTTTTTTTATACATTTAAGATTATGTTGAATATTTCCAAGATAGTATACGAGTGAGTTTCGGTGATCTAGGTAATCGATTCTCTTGGTGCCTAGGCTAAGTTGCTTATGGAGCCTTAGTATACTTTCTCATACTCCCCGGTTGCTTTCTTTTCTTCGGAGAAGGTATGCAATCCCTTTCCCTCTGTTTAAGCCTTGGGCTTAACCCTAAGTGGTTTATCTGAATTAACTTTCGATAAAACTATACTGGGGTGTTACTGTACCTCCCTGTTCCAGTAAGTCTGGTTTTCAGAGAGGGACAGAACATCAGAGTTTTTAGTCTGAGTCTGTGTTTGTCTGGCTTGGGGTAGAGTCTCCCTCGCTGGCCTGACACAGACATAGGAGGCTTAGCCTCCTTAGGTCACTGCCGAAGGTTTCTGTACGGGATGATTCCTTCTTTTGTGATCTAGCAGACTAGTCCTTGTTGCTGTTCTCGGTGGGAGGATAAGATCCTTTCCCTGGGAGTAGCAACACCTTCCTTGCTTTGGTTCATTGGGAGCTGGCAAGTATTGCTGGTCTCCCTCCTTGGATCTCCCTTAGGCTAAGATGAGTTTTCTTGGCTGCGGGTGATCCTTCACTAAAGCAAGGTTGGTAGGACCCTCTTTTGTCCCTTCCCCCTCTATCTCCGTAATGGCCTAGCCATTACAGTACTGTACGTCATTCTACATCTGGACCTAGGATAGGTTAGGATGTGGAATTGACTCAGTCCCTTGCCGGCCGGCAGAGTCTGCCGGCCGGCAAGGGTCTTCTGCTTTGAGTGCTGCCCGGACCTCCCTTGGTCCCTCTTCCATGCCTGCCTGTAGAGCCAGACAGCATTGGTCAGGAAGCCTGAATTAGATTCTCCCCTTCCTTATATGCACTCTTTCGGATTGCCGGGCTTGGAGGTAGTTTACGCTCTTATCCCGGCATCCATTCTGTTTTCTTCTAGTGCTGTACCCGACCCGGCTGCCGGCCTATGAGGCTGGCAGCCGGGCAGTCGTAGTCCTCTGGTTCTTTTGCTGCTGGCCGGCATCGGTTGTTTACCTTTGCCGGCCGGCTATTGTGAAGCCCTTGTCTGCAGGTCGCTATGAGCAGTGGCCGGCAGCCGGGTACTACCTTGTGTAGTTGCCGGCCGACATTGGCTGTTGCCGGTCGGCAGTTACTGCCGTCCGGCACATGCATTTGAACCAGCGTTCTGCCGCCTTATAGCTGTTAAGTAGTATACTTTAAAGCTAGTTTTGGTATGTGCCGGCCGGTAAGTGCCGGCCGGCACATTACCTTCTATACTGTACCAGTATTCTTCAGTATAACATATACTGTAGGAAGAAAACTATAGTATAAGTTTTGGTACAGCACTGTGTGTTCTAACACTTTTGTGTTGTCTTGCACAACCCTTTGGTGTTGCCTTACAGATAAGAAAGTGAGTTCTTTCTTGTCTATTATCCGGTATTTTAAAATCATATCTTAGGTGTGAGCTCCACCTGTTTCCTCTGGAAACTTTTCATTGGTTACTCTAGGACAAATTAACCATACGATTTTGTTATCTGGAAGGCTGCAACAATTGGTTGTGCGGGAAAACACAAGTGTGTGTCTTTCCTTTCTGATTTGTTATGCTAACTGTGCATATCCAGTGATACATAGTTCACTTGATACTCATGGAAATTTTTTCTCTTTGCAGGAGGTACGTCCGAAATGCTGAAGTGCTTTCTGCAATGTCCGCAGTAAGAACTTCTGCGGACATGAGTTATGTAGGAGGCACGCAGCATGCGCTGTCTCCAAGGGTGATCTCCGGTAGTGGGACCCCCAGATATGTACTGTGTGTTCTAACCTGATTACTGAGGCTTTTGATTCCCCTAGGACAGCGGAATCAAGGGATATAGCAAGGGAGAAGCTTCGCACCTGGGTAAGGGGTTTCCAGAAGAACACCTCTGGACCCTATCTTCCAAGTGAGAAGATGAGGGCTTACCTTTTCCCTAGGGCATCAGCTGATGCAGTGATTCCCCAGCCTCAAGAGGAGATCCCCCTAGTTCAGATCCAGGTGGATGCTGAAGTGGCGGTCGCCTTGCAAGACATCCAGTTGGACGACAGGATGTCAGACGTGTCCGAGCGTCTGGAGGAAGACCTCCTGGGAGGAGGCCAGGAAGAAGATCAAGCCCCAGATATTGTAGAGGAAGAAGCCGACGAGGTGTCGGCTGCTCTGGTTCTGATTCCTGAACCTATTCCCTCAACATCGTCCGCTCTCCCAGTAGAGCTGGGACAGGCCCTCTCCTCCATTGTTGGAATGATCCAACAAATGAAGAAGGAGAATATGGAGAAGGCAGCTGCAATGGAACTGCAGATGCAGAATCTTGCAGCATCACGTGGGCCCCAGAAAAGGCTCAATGTGAAAGACCTTCCCTTGTGCTCAGATGCTAACCCGTGGAGATATGCTGAGCACATGCCGATGACGACTGGAAAGATCGTCATGTCGGAGAAGCTGGGTTCAGTTCCCCTTGAGGAGGTGGAATTCTGGCCCAGCAAAGGGTCATATCCGGACTGTTATGTCCGGTTGAGGAAGGAACCAGCTTCAAAGGAGGAGACAGAGCCGAAGGAGGTCATAGTGATGGACCATGCTAAGGCTCAAGCTTTGCTTTCGTCTTCGATGAAAGAGAGGGGCTTCACGAACTCAAAGGTAACTGCATTGAGTAAGAAGCTCCCTTCCTTTGTGTCCTCTCCTGCTAGAGCCTTCCCCTTTTTGCAGAAAGGGTTTGCGGCTGTATTAAAAGCAGTCGAGGCTGGCAAGCCTTGCCCCTCCCTGGAGGAGTGTAAACCCTTGTCGCTGGCCCTACCCATGGACCACAAGGACTGAAAGGACGTTCATCTTACCTTCTCAGTCGGGAAGTTGGATGCTGATATTGCCGGACGTCAGTTCGGTGAGAACCTCCCTAAGCTGTCTGACTTTCTTTTGCGGAGAGAGCTCGAGACAAAAGAAAGACTGGCTGCCTCAATGTCTTTTCAGACCACTCTTGAGACGATGGCAAGTGACCCCAAGGTCCATGAAATGTTCATGTTAGTGGCCAAGACTCATCTGGCCACAGGGACGAAGGATCTTTACAGCTTCGTCAGGGCGAGGAGAGCTTGTAGGGAGTTCGTGTTCACCTCGGCTACGGTGAGGCACGAGCCATGGAAACTAATCTCCTCCAACATTTGGGGCAAAGACCTTTTCCCTAGCGAATTGGTCAAAGAAATTGTGGATAAGGCCGCCACGGAGAATAGAAATCTTCTCCAGAAGTGGGGCCTGTCTATCAAGAGAAAGTCTTCCCCGGATGAGGGTCCCCAACCAAAGAGGAAGACTAAAAGGACTAGGCTACCGTCTCGGCCAGCCAACCCAGTTGAACAGCAACAGCAACAGCAATTGCCGATGCCTTCAGTGCCCCAGATGGTGGCACAAACCCCGACCACTTTCCAGTGGGTACCCCAGGCCGTGTCGACGCAGTCCCCGGCATTCAACCCAACGTTCGAAGGGCAGTCAACTTCCTTTCGAGCAAAGCCTAGAGGAGCAGCCAGAGGCTTGTCTAGGCGCCCCTCAAGGGGAAGGGGATTCAGGGGTGGTCGCGGTCAGGGATGCAAGACCTCTGGACAACAGTCCAAGTGAGGTGATACCGGTAGGAGGGAGACTTCAGATTTTTCGGGATCGGTGGACCTTCGATCCCTGGGCCCACAGCCTACTCAAGAATGGACTGGGCTGGAGCTGGTACAGCACTCCACCCCCGTGCCCTCGGTTTTTCCAACACTCCACCCCCGTTCTGGAGGAGTACATCCAAGATTTGTTGGAGGAATAAAATGATCCGAAGGGTAAAGTCCATCAAATGCCAAGGGAGGCTGTTTTGTGTTCCCAAGAAGGACTCGGAAAACTCAGAGTCATTCTGGACTTGTCGCCACTTAACAAGTTCATAGTGAACTGCAAGTTCAAGATGCTAACACTGCAACACATAAGGACCTTACTGCCCAAGAGGGCATATACGGTCTCCATAGACTTGTCAGACGCCCATTGGCACGTTCCAATCAACCGTCGACTCTCCCCCTACCTAGGGTTCAAGCTACAACGAAGACTATACGCCTTCAGAGCCATGCCATTCGGGCTAAATATAGCTCCAAGGATCTTCACGAAGCTTGCGAGCGTAGCTCTCAAGCAATTACGCCTAAAGGGAATTCAGGTAGTAGCCTACCTGGACGACTGGCTGGTGTGGGCAGCATCCAAGACAGAATGCTTGCAAGCTTCTATTCATGTGATCCAGTTCCTAGAGTATATAGGCTTCAAGATCAACAGAAAAAGAGTCTCGACTTTCTCCATCTCAAAAGTTCCAGTGGCTGGGAATCCACTGGGACATAATGTCACACCGTTTCTCCATCCCGGCGAAGAAAAGGAAGGAGATAGCGGGTTCTGTCAAGAGACTTCTAGATTCCGAAAGGATATCAAGACGCGAGCAGGAGAGAGTACTGGGTTCTCTCCAGTTTGCTTCGGTGACAGACCCGGTGCTAAGAGCACAGCTAAAGGATGCAACCGGAGTTTGGAGAAGTTATGCATCAAACGCGCGAAGAGATCTGAGAAGACCAGTTCCGTTTCGTCTACGTACTCTTCTCAGGCCTTGGTCCCAAGCCAGACATCTAAAGAAGTTGGTTCTTCTTCAGCCACCTCCCCCGTCGGTGACAATTCACTCAGACGCCTCAAAGGAGGGATGGGGAGGTCACTCTCATCGGAAAAAGTCCAGGGGACTTGGTCCAGGCTATTCAAGACCTTTCTCATAAACTTTCTAGAAGCTATGGCAGTGCTCCTTACCTTAAAGAAAGTCTCCTCGCGTCACTCGATCCACATATAGTTGGTGCTGGACAGCGAGGTAGTTGTGAGATGCTTCAATCGACATGGATCAAGGTCACCACCTCTCAACCAGGTGATGTTGGCCATCTTCCGATTGGCGGAAAAGAAGAAGTGGTACCTGTCGGCAGTTCACCTTCAAGGAG
>NC_090728.1:115181595-115211595 GCF_036898095.1 Palaemon carinicauda | reverse complement strand
ACAATCTCACTATCCCTGGCCCCGGACGCGAGTGCAAATAGGAAAATAACTTTTTGGGTCAAATCCATTAACGCACCCTCCTCATTGCTCCACAGAGAAGCGAAATGAAGAACTTTGTCTAAAGACCATGGAATGGGCTTCGGAGGGGCTGAAGGTCTGAGTCTAGCATAAGCTTTCAGAACTTTATTGCCTTCTAATAGATTTGCACTTATTTTCCTTTAGGAAGTCTATGCTGGCTTCCGAAATCCCGAAACGCTTTCTCACCGCTAGGGAGAGAAAATCATGAGCAGCAGGATCCGGGTTTTCTGTAATGAAGCGCAGACAGAAGACTTCTGGACTCGCTGGGTCAGAACTGGATCTGGTAGTGGTAGAAACTTCAGACGTAGTTCCAATGCCAGGGGGAACCACACGCTATTCGACCACTTGTGGGTCACTATTGCCGCTACCCCCTTGAAGGATCTCAGTTGTTGAGGACCCTCAAAAGAAGGTTGTGAGGAGGGAACAGATAAGTCCTGGACCATCTGTTCCAGTCGAGGGACATCGCGTCCACTGCTCCCGCTAAGGGGTCCTCGTACGGGGACACGTACAGGGGCAACTTCTTGTTGTCTTTCGTCGCAAAGAGGTCTATCTGCAGTTCTGGGACTTGTTCAGAATGAAGGAGAATGATCCTGCGTCTAAGGACCATTCCGACTCTATCGGGGTGAACCTGGATAGAGCGTCCGCTGTCACATTGCAGACTCCTTGAAGGTGAACTGCCGACAGGTACCACTTCTTCTTTTCCGCCAATCGAAAGATGGCCAACATCACCTGGTTGAGAGGTGGTGACCTCGATCCTTGTCGATTCAAGCATCTCACAACTACCTCGCTGTCCATCACCAACTATATGTGGATCGAGTGACGCGGGGAGACTTTCTTTAAGGTAAGGAACACTGCCATAGCATCTAGAAAGTTTATGTGAAAGGTCTTGAATAGCTTGGACCAAGTCCCCTGGACTTATTTCCGATGAGTGACCTCCCCGTCCCTCCTTCGAGGTGTCTGAGTGAATCGTCACCGACGGGGGAGGTGGCTGAAGAAGAACCGACTTCTTTAGATGTCTGGCTTGGGACCAAGGCCTGAGAAGAGTACGTAGTCGAAGCGGAACTGGTCTTCTCAGATCTCTTCGCGCGTTTGATGCATAACTTCTCCAAACTCCGGTTGCATCCTTTAGCTGTGCTCTTAGCACTGGGTCTGTCACCGAAGCAAACTGGAGAGAGCCCAGTACCCTCTCCTGTTCGCGTCTTGATATCCTTTCGGAATCTAGAAGTCTCTTGACAGAACCCGCTATCTCCTTCCTTTTCTTCGCCGGGATGGAGAAACGATGTGACATCAAGTCCCAGTGGATTCCCAGCCACTGGAACTTTTGAGATGAAGAAAGTCGAGACTTTTTTCTGTTGATCTTCAAGCCTAGATACTCTAAGAACTGGATCACTTTACTGGAAGCTTGCAAACATTCTGTCTCGGATGCTGCCCACACCAGCCAGTCGTCCAGGTAGGCTACTACCTGAATTCCCTTTAGGCGTAATTGTTTGAGAGCTACGCTCGCAAGCTTCGTGAAAATCCTTGGGGCTATATTTAGCCCGAATGGCATGGCTCTGAAGGCGTATAGTCTTCGTTGTAGCTTGAACCCTAGGTAGGGGGGGAGTCGACGGTTGATTGGAACGTGCCAATAGGCGTCTGACAAATCTGTGGAGACGGAATATGCCCTCTTGGGCAGTAAGGTCCATATGTGTTGCAGTGTTGGCATCTTGAATTTTCAATTCACTATGAACATGATGAGTGGCAACAAGTCCAGAATGACTCTGAGCTTTTCCGAGTCTTTCTTAGGAACACAAAACAGCCTCCCTATGAATTTGATGGACTTCACCCTTCGGATCACATTTTTCTCCAACAGTTCTTGAACGTACTCCTCCAGAACGGGGGTGGAGTGTTGGAAAAAACCGAGGGCTGGGGGGTGGAGTGCTGTACCAGCTCCAGCCCAGTCCGTTCTTGAGTAGGCTGTGGGCCTAGGGATCGAAGGTCCACCGATCCCGAAAATTCTGAAGTCTCCCTCCTACCGGCATCATCTCACTTGGACTGCCGTCCTGAGGTCTTTCTTCCCCGACCGCGACCGCCCCTGAATCCCCTTCCCCTTGAGGGGCGCGTAGACGAGCCTCTGGCTGCTCCTCTAGGCTTTGCTCGAAAGGAACGTTGGGGTGAACACCGTGGACTGTGTCGACACAGCCTGGGGTACCCACTGGAAAGTGGTCGGGGTTTGTGCCACCATCTGGGGCACTGAAGGCATCGGCAACTGCTGTTGCTGTTACTGTTCAACTGGCTTGGCTGGCCGAGACGGTAGCCTAGGCCTTTTAGTCTTCCTCTATGGTTGGGGACCCTCATCTGGGGAAGACTTTCTCTTGATAGACAGGCCCCACTTTTGGAGAAGATTTCTATTCTCCGTGGCGGCCTTATCCACAACTTCTTTGACCAATTCGCTAGGGAAAAGGTCTTTGCCCCAAATGTTGGAGGAGATTAGTTTCCTTGGCTCGTGCCTCACCGTAGCCGAGGTGAACACGAACTCCCTACAAGCTCTCCTCGCCCTGACGAAGTTGTAAAGATCCTTCGTCACTGTGGCCAGATGAATCTTGGCCACTACCATGAACATTTCATGGACCTTGGGGTCACTTGCCATCGTCTCAAGAGTGGTCTGAAGAGACATTGAGGCAGCCAGTCTTTCTTTTGTCTCGAGCTCTCTCCGCAAAAGAAAGTCAGACAGCTTAGGGAGGTTCTCACCGAACTGACGTCCGGCAATATCAGCCTCCAACTTCCCGACTGAAAAGGTAAGATGGACGTCCTTCCAGTCTTTGTGGTCCATGGGTAGGGCCAGCGACAAGGGTTTACACTCCTCCAGGGAGGGGCAAGGCTTGCCAGCCTCAACTGCTTCTAATACAGCCGCAAACCCTTTCTGCATAAAGGGGAAGGCTCTAGCAGGAGAGGACACAAAGGAAGGGAGCTTCTTACTCAATGCAGTAACTTTTGAGTTTGTGAAGCCCCTCTCTTTCATCGAAGATGAAAGCAAAGCTTGAGCCTTAGCATGGTCCATCACTATGACCTCCTTCGGCTCTGTCTTCTCCTTTGAAGCTGGTTCCTTCCTCAACCGGACATAACAGTCCGGATATGACCCTTTGCTGGGCCAGAATTCCACTTCCTCAAGGGGAACTGAACCCAGCTTATCCGACATGACGATCTTCCCAGTCGTCATCGGCATGTGCTCGGCATATCTCCACGGGTTAGCATCTGAGCACAAGGGAAGGTCTTTCACATTGAGCCTTTTCTGGGGCCCACGTGATGCTGCAAGCTCCTGCATCCGCAGTTCCATTGCAGCCGCCTTCTCCATATTCTCCTTCTGCATTTGTTGGATCATTCCAACAATGGAGGAGAGGGCCTGTCCCAGCTCTACTGGGAGAGCGGACGATGTTGAAGGAAAAGGTTCAGGGATCAGAACCGGAGCAGCCGACACCTCGTTGGCTTCTTCCTCTACGATGTCTGGGGCTTGATCTTCATATTGGCCTCCTGCCAGGAGGTCTTCCTCCAGACGCTCGGACATGTCTGACATCCTGTCGCCCAACTGGATGTTTTGCACGGCGACCGCCACTTCAGCATCCACCTGGATCTGAACTAGGGGGATATCCTCTTGAGGCTTGGGAATCGCTGCATCAGCTGATGCCCTAGGGAAAAGGTAAGCCCTCATCTTCTCACTTGGAAGATAAGGTCCAGAGGTGTTCTTCTGGAAGCCCCTTACCCAGGTGCGAAGCTTCTCCCTTGCTATATCCCTTGATTCCGCTGTCCTAGGGGAATCAAAAGCTTCAGTAATCAGGTTAGAGCACACGGTACATACCTGGGGGTCCCAATACCAGACCTCACCTTTGGAGACAGCGCATGCTGCGTGTCTCCTACATAATCCATGTGTGAGAGATTCTTACTGCGGACGTTGCAGAAAGCACTTCCGCACTTCGGACGTACCTTCTGCAAAGAGAAGAAAATTTCCATGAGTATCAAGTGAACTATGTATCACTGGATATGCACAGTTTAGCATAACAATTCAGAAAGGAAAGACACACACTCGTGTTTCCCTCACAACCAATTGTTGCAGCCTTCCAGATAATAAAATCGAATGGTTAATCTCTTCTAGAATAACCAATGCCAAGTTTCCAGAGGAAACAGGTGGAGCTCACACCTAAGCAATGATTTTAAAATCCTGGATAATAGACAAGAAAGAACTCACTTTCTTATCTGTAAGGCAACAGCAAAGGGCTGTGCAAGACAACACAAAAGTGTTAGAACACACAGTGCTGTACCAAAACTTATACTATAGTTTTCCTCTTACAGTATATGTTATACTGAAGAATACTGGTACAGTATAGGAGGTTATGTGCCGGCCGGCACACACCATAACTAGCTTTAAAGTATACTACTTAACAGCTATAAGGCGGCAAAACGCTGGTTCAAATGCATGTGCCGGCCGGCAAGAGCCCATGTCGGCTACACAAGGAAGCACCCGGCTGCCGGCCACACTCCTGGTGACCGGCAAACAAGGGCTGACATTAGCCGGCCGGCAAAGGTACACAACCGATGCCAGCCAGCAGCAAAAGAACCAGAGGACTACGACTGCCCGGCTGCCGGCCTCATAGGCCGGCAGCCGGGTCGGGTACAGCACTAGAAGAAAACAGAATGGATGCCGGGATAAGAGCGTAAACAACCTCCAAGCCCGGCAATCCGAAAGAGTGCATATAAGGAAGGGGAGAATCTAATTCAGGCTTCCTGACCAATGCCGTCCTACTCACAGGCAGGCATGGATGAGGGACCAAGGGAGGTACGGGCAGCACTCAAGCAGAAGACCCCTGCCGGCCGGCAGACTCTGCCGGCCGGCAAAGGACTGAGTCAATTCCACATCCTAACCTATCCTAGGTCCAGATGTAGAATGCCGTACAGTACTGTAATGGCTAGGCCATTACGGAGATAGAGGGGGAAGTGACAAAAGAGGGTCCTACCAACCTTGCTTTAGTGAAGGATCACCCGCAGCCAAGGAAACTCATCTTAGCCTAAGGGAGATCCAAGGAGGGAGGCCAGCAATACTTGCCAGCTCCCAAAGAACCAAAGCAAGGAAAGTGTTGCAACTCTCAGGGAAAGAATCTTATCCTCCCACCGAGAACAGCAACAAGGACTAGTCTGCTAGATCACAAAAGAAGGAATCATCTCGTACAGAAACCTTCGGTAGTGACCTAAGGAGGCTAAGCCTCCTATGTCTGTGTCAGGCCAGCGAGGGAGACTCTACCCCAAGCCAGACGAACCCAGACTCAGACTAAAAACTCTGTTGTTCTGTCCCACTCTGAAACCAGACTTACTGGAACAGGAAGGTACAGTAACACCCCAGTATAGTTTTATCGAAAGTTAATTCAGATAAACCACTTAGGGATAAGCCCAAGGCTTAAACAGAGGGAAAGGGATTGCATACCTTCTCCGAAGAAAAGAAAGCAACCGGGGAGTATGAGAAAGTATACTAAGGCTCCATAAGCAACTTAGCCTAGGCACCAAGAGAATCGATTACCTAAATCACCGAAACTCACTCGTATACTATCTTGGAAATATTCAACATAATCTTATATGTATAAAAAACAGCCTAAAGCTTCAATAAAATTTTAATACACTCGGAAAACAAAAATCATGCAGAAAGTACTAGGACCAAACGACTAGGCTACATGGCCTAGCGTAGGCCAGAGTTGGCGAATACTTCGCCAAAAATAATACTAAAGCACGAAAGGAAATCCTATGTAACGCTAAATAGCTAAAATTTATTAAAGCAAAACAACCGGGAATGTCGCTCTGGCTAACTAAAACTCATACCTAGCGAGCGACAGCTCTTGTAACAAAGATTAATCCTATTAATCACTTAAAAATTTACCAAGAGCCTACATTTATACATAAAAGGAATGGTACTCAACTTATCAGAGGCCGAAGAAGTTGGAGAAGCCATGAAAAGCTGAATAAATCCAAGATTTGCGAGAAACACAGGAAAAAACACCGAGTTGTTAAGCTACGCAAAAAGGAATACAGATGGCGCCAGGATTGGCGCCAGGCACGCCTACGAAACTGGAGAATAGGGAGCCTTGGGAGCGGCTCCCCCTTTTTGTTTCACGTTTTCGTTTTTTGCCAATTGACCCCTCGATACGTAATCTCTGTTTGGGGTGCAGATTGCCATGTGGCGTGTCAAGAATATGTCCTCTGATATGTCGCGATATCCCTTTCATTAGGGATATTCGCTCCAGGAGTTAGAATTCTGGGTACCTTAAGGTAAATTCTCTGGGAATATCGCCGTAGTTGTAATATACCCTAGGAAACTACCCTATAGGAACTTCCATCAGGACGACATGGCTTGAGCCCAAAAATGTTTATATATATATATATATATATATATATATATATATATATATATATATATATATATATATATATATATACTGTATATATGTATAAATATATTAATTTATATATATATATATATATATATATATATATATATATATATATATATATATATGTGTGTGTGTGTGTGTGTGTATGTATATATACATATACATATATATATATATATATATATATATATATATATATATATATATATATTTATATATATATATATATATATATATATGTATATATATGTGTGTGTATGTATTTATACATATACATACATATATATATATATATATATATATATATATATATATATATATAGATATATATATAGATGTGTGTGTGTATGTATATATACATACATACATACATATATATATATATATATATATATATATATATATATATATATATATATATATATATATATATGTATATATATATATATATATATATATATACATATATATATAAATATATATATATATGTATATATATATATATATATATATATATCGTATATATATATATATATATATATATATATATAGAGAGAGAGAGAGAGAGAGAGAGAGAGAGAGAGAGAGAGAGAGAGAGAGAGAGAGAGAGATTTAATTTTCATAGCCTAAACATATATAATTTTCTTTGGGAAAACTTCTGTCCTTTTTTTAATCTTACTGAATTAATATGCTCAAAATAGCTTGAGGAAATTAATTTACTACATTTCTTACGGTTTCACTTCCAAAACTGCTCGAAAAAAGTCGTTTATATTATTCAAATGGGAATGATTTTACAATTGTTGCTATGATTATTAGAATTTGTACCATAAAAAAAAATTATTTCGCTTGAAATTCTAGTTTCATAAATTTCGGAAGATGAAATTATTAATGTATTTTTCCTGTGTTAGTTCGTCCTTTATAATGGTTCTATACATCAGTAAAATATTATTAACAAGCGACGTCTTAGGGTTAGTGTAATATAACTGGCTCAAAAGTTTTAATGTTCTAATATTTCTTCATTATGAAAGTTTAGCGTCTATATAGATCAAAGAAACACTCTACATAAGAAATAGATTTCTTTTAGCCTAACGAATATAAACGAACACAACTTGAGAAGGGTATTGAAAATGACTGTTGTGGATATTAGTGATATTAAGATTAAGAGGGTCTGTATTATACAGTATGTCTGAAAGAGATAACAGCTCAAATTACCTAGACATTATCAGCAATTATATCCTTGTTATAAGGTAAAAATCTCCCAAGTGTGGTAGCAGATGGAAAGTGTTTGATATTATAAGAAAGGTAGAAATACTGAACGAAGAAATTGATGGAAACTAAAGAAATTCTGAAAGTTTCAGAAATGGGAAATAATAAGAGGTTTTTATAAGGATTCAATAAGTCTAAATGAAGATATACTGTATGACTAATTTATTTTAGAGACGGAAAAAAAGAGGATATACTCTGTTATTTACTGTATATCAAAAAATGAGCGAAAGATAAAGATATGGGATTAGTTAGTAGGTATATGTTTCTCGGAACGAGTGTCGAAGGAAACATGTAAACGTTTTGGGGATTGGTTTAGATGTATGGCATCTAGGGATATAATAGTTTGTTGGGCTATATTATATTGCAGAGTACATCAATGAGCCATTGAGAGAAGAGGAATCGTCAGGGGTTTATGATTAGTGTTCCATTGAAGCAATAGTGGAAATTGATTAAGGATTTAGTAAGATAAGACAATATTATATAAAATAGAAATTATATTTCAATAATGCATTAAGATGCGTAAGATCTTTTAATGGGTCAAGGACTATAAAATACGTAAAATTTAAGAATACGCAAAAATTTTTGGATATGGTTATCAATGTAGGAAGGAAAAGAAAAGGAATTAAAAGCTTTAAGCAACTGTATAATATAAGAAGACCTACTGCATAATAATTTTACAGTTTAACAAAAAAGAAAAATATTATAAATATACCAGCGGCAAAATGACCGACTCAAGCTACAATTGGTTTGAAGTTGGAGGAAGAGAACTTTTATCTTTGGGGAAGGAAATATCAAAGTTTAATGAGAAACTTCGTCTTTGAATGAATATGACGAGTGAAGAAATGTCTTTTATGGAGAATAAATTCGAATTGATGATATGAGATTTTCAAATTGAAGAAAAATTATTTGGCAAGGTGGTTATTTTATCAAGAATATCTGGAAAGTTATAAAGGAATTTCTATGTGGACAATACTGTTTAGCAAGCTATTAGGTAATGGTGGAAACAAAAAGATGGCTTAGATACATAAATGTATGATAATGATAAGATATGTTTGATGGATTAGATTAAAAAAAAAAATACTAAAATATATACAAGTGATGTTAAAATAGAATTTTCCGATGGTTAAACAGGCGGATATTAATGAACGATGAAAATAAGACTTGAAGGAAGCATATTGAAATAGAAATATAATATCGACGGAAATCCAGTAGGTATAAGTAACTATAACCTGTTATGAAATAAAAGTATTGAAAAATTACCGTGGAGATTAACAAATGATAAATCGAAATCATAAGTTGGAAGCTATGCTTCACTCAACTAAATATGGAAAATGAACATAATGTATCAATATTAAAGGCGATATATCTTTCTTGATTAAAGATTAAAACAGAGAAAACAGCAATTTATACAGAAAATTGTCATCACGATTAGAGATATTATCTAGTAATATCTCCCTACCCCCAACCTCCCACAAAAAATCAAATGTATTAATCTCTTTTGTATTTTAATATGAACTACTTAGGAGCACGTTTCGTAAGTAATGATTTTATTAGTTAAATGCTTTTATATATAGACAGGATCAAATCCCCTTATTCTTTGTTAGAGAATATGACAACTACATAACTATATATGATAACCCATGAGAGTTATAAGCGAAATGTATTTAATCTGAGATATCTACAGCTAAGACTTCAACATTACAAATGGATGTAAGTTGGCAATTATTATTCTGATATTTTTAGTTATGAATAGACTACAGACAAACCAAGAGGTGCATCAACTGGGTTTCATTTATGTTTATAAAATATATATCTTATTTAGCCAGGAAAAATAAATTCATCAGCAACATGAAACAAGGAATTGTTCTTCATAAATAGTATAAACATTCAAATGTAATATGGAACTATTGATATAATGCATTTAATGTTTATAGAATTATACTTATACACAATTTCAACATATTTTTAGTAAAATAACGAGTACTTGGCTCTCCGTAAAGCAAAGTTATTATCTTTTTAGATAAAATAACATTCTAAAAGTAAAACAAAATTCTTTGTTGTATATTAAAAATTTTATTAAACATACAAGTATCCCACTTGCTTTTTCCTCGAATTCAGAGGCAATGCCTAAATATTTATATAAAGGAAAACAATGGTAAATTATATTCATTACTAGATTTAAGTAAATACCGTTTTGATAAATTGAAGAAATTGAGAATGCATAACAGTGCCTAGATAATTTCTGAAAATCTACAAATAGATAAATAAAAATATAATCCATTAGAGTTATGGTGGAATATTTACAGCTTTAAAAAGGGAGGAATGCAAAATGAAAGAGAGATATGAAAACATTGTTAACTAATAACATGATTCTGATTGAATCAAAAATAACAAAGGGATAAAGAGACGTCCACCGACTCATCAGCTTCATTGTTATTATGATTATCCTTTAAACAAATGACTAATGTATTGATAAAGAGGAAACTAATTACATTTACCACACAAGTAAACAGGAGACTCGTTAACCACCAGCCTTTAAACACTGACCTTTCTTGCAGAATAAAGTCAAAGTTCATTAGGAGCTTGTAGACGGACTATTCGCATCGCAATATGTCAAGGATGTTAATTACAGTTTTGCTTATTTTAGCACTGATAGATTTAATGTTTGCTATCTTAATTTCTCTATGACTGAGAATCCAAAATATACCAAAAAAACTATAATATTATCAAAGGGAAATACCAGCCTTTGAAGGTAAGCTTCCATCCACCTATTTTCTTCGACGTTGCAGTTAATGAGGATAATCTGATGCCAGGCCTGATGACCGCCGCATAAAATTAATGTTTCATCTGTAATTTACTTAAATTTCTCTCTCTCTCTCTCTCTCTCTCTCTCTCTCTCTCTCTCTCTCTCTCTCTCTCTCTCTCTCTCTCAGCAAACCGTACACTTAATACCTTCAGATGGCAATATGAGGATTTATGTCAAAATCTCGGATTGGACGAGGTTGAAACACGTATACGCGTCCCTAGTTACCTGGTTGTTAGTTGACTGTTCAGTGTCGCAGCTTAAAAAATGATAAAACTAAACTTGAGCCTGTGTTTTCGTTAATAGAACTGCTATTTTTCCTTTTTGTACCCCTTGCTTTTCTAACGAGGGATGTATTTTAGATAATAATAATAATAATAATAATAATAATAATAATAATAATAATAATAAAAGCAAAACTTAAGAGCCTCTACCAGTTAATCATAATCCAATAATATTCTCTCTCTCTCTCTCTCTCTCTCTCTCTCTCTCTCTCTCTCTCTCTCTCTCTCTCTCTCTCATGCTTGAATTAATATGTAAAAGGGGCATTTAGTTTGGTCATTTTCATAAGTTCCGTGACCACTGAGAGCGGAGGTACTTTCCTCATTAGATTTGACTTTATGGAAGGATAAAAAAGAAATTTTGCCCCCCCGCCCCTGTCAAAAGTGTGGGTATAAATTTTGAGAGCCCTGGATTCAAAATGGCCGCCGTAGCCAGTTCAAAAAATTAACTTTTGTTTGTCTTAGTGCTGTATAAATTTGTTATTTAAGTTTTTTTGCCATGGGAAATTAATTTCTGATGTTATTTTATTGATTGGCCTGTTTTTCATATTCAAATTCACTATGACCGCCGATTTTGAGCACCAAACGTTAAATTTTGCAAGGTCATTACAGACCTTTTATAGTAGGTTGTAATGAAAGATTTTTTTTTTTTCTAGGAATTACTTCATTAATGATAGAAATCAGAGTAGACACAAAAATCACATAACAACAAAACAAAGGCTAATGGTTGAAACACGTTGAAACACAAAAAAATGTCAAACAATAAATTGATATTTATTAGCAAATGTACACCACTGAATCCATTGTTCTACTTCAATCATGGGACTTCTATACATCTGAATCTCTTGAATCCCTAGACTCACTCATATCACTGTCAGATTCACTTTCCTCTGAGGAGTGAGGAAGCATGAGCTGTTGGGACAAGGGAGGATGTGTGTAGCGCACTGGTCGGAATTTTCCATTCACAAGTTCCCAGCCATGACCAATAGGGGATGGATGGTCAAACAAGATGTAGTGTAGTTGACAATATGTGATATAGTTTGTCCTTTCAATAAGCGGATTCAAGAAGTCGTCATCAGGTGGGAGGTGGATCGAATTCTTCTTCTTCATTTTTTGCCACTTGGAAGCCCTTGCTTGCCCGCAAGTAGCATCTGCACTTTCACCATAGATACAGGACAGTACAAAGGTCTTCATATCAGCTCTGATACTATCCTCCAAGTCGATGCTTTCACCAGTTCATCCCTAGAGCTTTCTCGCCTTGGGATCAGAGATCACCGTCTCAATCACCTTCTTCTTTCCATGGTCATAGAACCCTGACGTATGATCACTGCCAGTGATCACATGGAGAGGGTTGATGATGTGAGACTTCTGGTAGCATGTCACGGTAGTTGATAAAGACATGCTTGTGTTTGATTAGTAGATCACCAGGTAGTTGCTGTGAGAAATATGCTGCTTGAACGTACACATCTGTATCTTCACTGTCAAGTACAACTGACCCATTCAAGTTCTCCATCCTGAGCTTGGCATAGGCAGAGAGCATCATTGTGTCATCCTCTGGATGTCTGAAAATAAAGTCTGTGTCTGCCACACCATTGCTCACATTGGTTGCTCTTTCTCCCTTACCGTAGATTATAACACAACACATTATAGAAGATTGTGCTTTCAGCTGTTCCCTGAGGAGCGTTTGCAGTCTGATCTTGTTCCCTGATCTGACCATCAGTTGGTTAAATTCAGAAGCTCCTGGGAATGTGTCTGTGGGCTTTGGAAAAACGTTTGGAATATATGCATGTTTTGCTTCCCTTCGATCATGCTTATCATCCTTGATGCTGAAAGGAAGGTCATACTTGTTGTTGATAAGAATGATATAAGGGCTTGCATTGGCATGGGGTGAGAAAATGATCTTGCAGATCTTTTCTAGATAGTCCTTCCATTAGTACTTTGAGCCATTTCGCGTATTTGCCTCACGGTCCTCGGCTGTGGGAGTGGCTAGCCGCCAGATCATACACACATCGACAATGCTAATGTAGTTTTCTGGCTGTTGAACAACTGGGTCAAGATTAAACTGATCCAAGAGCATGCTCTTCATTGTTTTGCTCATTGGCCCGTCTGCATTGTACAGAGACAAGTACTCCTAAGTCACTCTCCAATCAAGGACTGACTCAAGTGGGAGCATGCCTGATCCTTCTGCAAGGTCCACCAGGGCCACCAGACCTGAGCTTTCCATCTGAGCTACTTTCATAGGCGTACCTGCTGGTTCACAAATCTCTTCACTGGCGAGGCTTTCCCTTTTATTCTTGTGGATGGTTGCAGTCAGCGGCTGTGCCTTCGTGAATACTTACTCGGTCAGGAGAGTTTCAACCTTATCTTGGCCATCTTGAAAAGCTGTGTTGAAGTCTTGTATTAGCTGTGGAGGAGCAACCGGACCAAATTGCAGTAACCTCAGTGAAGGTGATGAGTTATCAAATGGTTCAGAGCTAAATTCTTTCATGCAGTGCTGTAGATCCTGAAATGTTTGCTCATCCTTCTTTATCCTCGCTGATTGGCACTCAACATGTTTCCTGTTGCGATGCTCACATTTGACATTCTGCTTCACTGCAGCCTTCACTCTGGCCATATTGTTTACATTCCTTATTGTAGAGAACAGTTGCTTCTCGTTTTGCAAAAGGCAAAGCCCTCCTTGTTTCAACTTAGAGTTCAGATTCATGGTTATTTCGATCCAGAGGTCAAGTAGTTGACAGAAGTTGGTTAGACCTCTCATAAACTGGGCAAAGGGATTGGTAAGGAATTCCTTTTGCTCATTTGACAAAGAAGACAACATTGGCCAGTAATTGGCAGCCACTTTCCATAATCATGGTTGTTGTATGTTATCAATCCAGGCAACATGTTGTATGTTGAGGACATGTACTCCTGTCCATTTTTGGCATGGCACGCATCATGATTCTGTACAAGAGGGTCTGACATATCTATGAACGAAAGCCAAAAGTGTCCCATGTCGATACCAGGTTTCTCATAAACTTTGATGATCAAAGTCTTCATGTCATTGTCATTTACAAGGTTAGAGTGAGCTTCATGAAGTGCCTCTTGTGTTTCAGTGAGTGCGTTACGCAGAATGTCCAGCTTCTCTTTCACATTTTCTGACAGTTCCTCATACAAAAGAATGTCTCTTAGCCAAAGGTGGATGAGAACCCCTATCCAAGCCATGATGCAGCGCACATCACCCTTGTAATGTTTGCCTTGTAATTCTTACTCCACAGATCCATCCATCACTACTCTTTCTGATACCAGAGTGTTTGCCAAACCATAGCCCTTGAATCTCTTATATATAGCATGCATGTACGACATCTTTTGGTGGAAAGCACCAATAATTGGTATGATATTCTTAAACAGTTCTAGATTTTCTGCCCTAAATTGGACAATTGTTTTATTGGTTTGCAGATCTCCAACGAGAAAGAAGAATGGGATTTTCTCCTTGTACATTGTTTCCACTAGCTTTGTCATGATATCATGTATCACTGATTTACTTAGGGGTTCATCATAGGTGGTGTTAAAGAAGGACTTGCTCTTGTTGGGTGGTAGACAGGGATAGGATTGGGCACCACTGTATGCTGGAACCCGTTGCTCATGTGGTAGGGGTCTTGTACCGTCATGGTTGGTGCAAGACGATACATGTATAACAGAGTGAGCATATTGCGGAGCTGTGCCATTCACTGGTAGGTTTATCCAAGCACAAATTAGTGGCTTGCTGGTACTGCCAGGGGGGCATCTGTATCGTTGAACATGTGAGATCTCTCTACATTTTCTTGTCAACTGTTCAGAGATATGCTTCTTGGCAAGTCTGGCAAAAGGCAATTCATATGGTTTCCTTTCATAGTTTTCTGGCTGCAAAAACATGACATTAGTTCTGTGAGCTCCTGCTGCACTGCCTGTCATACTCTCCAACTTGAAGTCCTCGTTGTCAATAATGACAACGGCCAGCTTGCTATCTGCAATCTCTGGTGGGCAGGTGCCTGACACCTCAACATCCTTAAGTGCCCAGTGGTCATAGAGAAGTGCATCTGAGTAGCTGATGCAGATACCACTCTTGTGAAGTGTGTCCACCAGGTCTTTACTCCTTGTCATACCATGAACAGTGAGGCCAAGGTAAACTGCAGTTAAGGGTGCGCTGTCCAGTGACGAGGTAGGTGATTATGGAGGCCAGGCTGAGTGTGGCAGGACGGAGATCAACAATTTTTCTTGTAGTTTGTTTTAGCAAAGTCAATAACTGCAGCAGTTGCTCACATACCTCTTTAGCTTCTTCAAGATGGTCAATGCGAAGTGGCCATGGGACAATAGATGTGTCTTTGATCTTCTTTGACATGCGTGGTGCTACGTTAGGCTTTGATGCCAATGAACAAGATAGCAGCCTCAATATAGTCACCCCCTCTCGAAGTGTCATACACCTATGGACTCTTGTTCTTTGCATTTCCTTCTTGGAAACCAATTTTGTCCTGATACTCATTTAGGAGCAGACATTTGATGTAGGATGACTTAACTTCGCCCACTGGATAACCATAGTCACTGACAATACGTTTGTAGTCTGCTAAAAGAGACTGCAATGAACAGATCTCACGTTCAGCAAAGATGACGGTATCCACGTGTCTAAAGAACAAATTGTTTGGCTCTGACATAGACACATTCTTAAGATGCATTCCTTTGCTTTGTTCAAACTTCAAGTGGCATACATACTTTCTCCAGCAGTTATGGTGATACATAATGTCTGTTGCAAAAGGGTCTGACAGCGCTGATGTAGAGTCGACAAATTGTGAGAGACGATATCACAATTCTTCATTTTCTACTAAAACTGTGTGGCGTTAGAAGGAGGGCTATGCCAAGTGTGTGTTGATTCTGAACTTCTTGCCTTTTGCTCTATTTGGATGCTTCGTGTCCTCACCCTTCACACTCCATACACATTTTGTTTTCTCGATGAATGATCCACCCACAGAAGAACGCAGGTGCTTAGCAGGCAATAGTCCCTCTGTCTCATCATCAAACAGAGCTGGCATTTCAGAGTTTGATGTTTGACTTATACTTGGAACAATGTCACTCTCATTCCGTTTGCGTTGTCGAGACTTGTGTGAAGATGAGATTGATATGTAGCATCTTGGTGCATATAATAATATGCAGGCCCATCTTGCCATGAAGTAGTGCTGTAAATATCACCATACCTATCAAGTCCTGACCATCTTTTAGACTTTGACACTAGAGACTCCCACAATACTCCACATTTCAATGCTCATTCATAAGACATCTTGCTGACAATATCTATTTGAAATGTCTTCGGTATTACACTAATTTAGTCTTGACCCTCTTTTAATAGTATAAAAGTAAGGAAGCAAAAATACACACATTAACCTGAAACAAAAGAAAACTCTCTTAGTGGGGTGAATATGAATATGGAAAACAGGTCAAATCAATGAAATAACAGAAATGAGTTCCGCATGCCAAAAAAAAAACTATAAAACATATTTTGTACAGCTCTCTAAGACAAACCAGGAAAAATTTAGTTTTTAAGATAAAACAAAGATTTATGAATACTTACCTGGCAGTTTTATATATATATATATATATATATATATATATATATATATATATATATATATATATATATATATATATATATATATATATATATGATAAATTTTGCACATTTATATATATATATATATATATATATATATATATATGTATATATATATATATATATAGCTGAGTCTCTGACTTCCGGCAGAATTTATTCGAAAATCGTGGCAACCGCCTTGTGGTGGTTGTGCGGTTAGGTGGTTAACAACCCTTACAGGGTGGTACCTGGAATCATTCCCGTTTTCTGTTCTTCAGATTATCTTTGCCCGACCTGTCTCCTGAGGGGAGGTGGGTGGGCTTTAGAATACATACATATATATATATATATATATATATATATATATATATATATATATATATATATATATATATATATATATATATATATATATATGCCAGGTAAGTATTCATAAAACTATGTTTTATCATAAAAACTATATTTTTATGAATAGTACTTACCTGGCAATTATATATATATATATAGCTGATTCACACATTTGGAGGAGGGAACCAGACAGTAAACATCGTTGGGGAAACAACAAAAGAGTTTTAGGAGAAAAAACACCTTGATTCCTTACCTGCTAAGATAGCTGACTTCAAAGGTTACTGCCTCTAGAGTCGCTCTCCCTTAGGAGTGTTCAGCCAGGAGTAGACCTGCTATGCTGCAAACAACTCAATCGAGTCTGTCATAGGGTAAGACCATCAACTTGTCTAGACTTCAGAAACTACCTTCCCATATAATAAAAACCTGCAACCTTACTAAAACTAACCACCTAACCTTGCAGAAATAGATATAAACTATCTATCTGGACTGAGGGAACCGTACCACAAGACGAATTCCTCAGACAACCATAAAAACACAAACTTCACACAGGCATACAAACTAAGGTTGAGTGGGGGTAGTAACTCCTCTGCCTAATACAGAAGCCGCAGCTACGTATGTGCCCAAGGTATAACAGTTGTCATAGTCTACTCTCACCTCTCTGAGGTAATGAGAAGCGAAGAAATAGTTGCTCCTCCAGAATGTTGCGTCCATGATTTGCCTAACTGACATATTTTTCTGATATGCCAGTGAGGTAGTAATGGCTCTCACTTCGTGAGCCCGTACTTTCAACAGGGCGAAGTGTTCTCCCTCAGGAAAAAGGACAAAGCATTCTTTGACAGGGGTTTTTGAGGATCCTTCACTGAGCACCATAAAAAGTTGGATGCACCCCTCACGTTCTTAGTGTGGGCCAAATAAGCCTTGAGGGCCCTAACTGGGGAGAGGAGTCTTTCCTGCTCCTGACCCACTAGGTTCGTGAGGTTAGGGATCTCAAACGACCTAGGCCAGGGTTTCGAAGGGTTCTCGTTCTTGATTGAAGCCTACACGCTTCTCAATCGCCTGGACATCACTGACCATTTTGGCAGTCGCTAGAGTCATAAGGAAGAGGGTTTTCTTTGTTACATCTCAAAGAGAGGTTTGCGAGATAGGTTCAAATTTTTTGGAGCACAGAAACTTAAACACCACATCCAGGTTCCAAGATGAGGGTCTTAATTGTACCTGTTTAGTCATCTCAAAAGACCTAATGAGGTCCTGCAAATCTTTATCTTGAGACAACTCTAGGCCTCTATGCCTAAAGACGGTTGAGAGCATACTCCTGTATCCTTTGATGGTAGATGCAGCCAGCTTAGCATCCTGTCTGAGGTACAATAAAAAGTCTGTAATCTGGCTCAGAGAGGTAGTGGTCGAGGAAATCTTGTGTCGCCTGTACCAAGCTCTAAAGGTCTCCCACTTAGACTGGTAGACTCTTTGTGACGAGATCCTTCTTGCTCTGGCAATAGCTTTTGCCACTTGTTCCGAAAAGCCTCGAGATCTGATGAGCTTCTCGACAGTCTGAACGCAGTCAGTTTGAAAGTGAGAGGGTTTTGATGATATCTCACGAAGTGGGGCTCTCTGAGAAGATCTGGACTTGCCGGGAGTCTTCTTGGGAAGTTCATCAGCATGCCCACCACTTCAGAGAACCATTCCCTTGCAGGCCGGAAGGGAGCCACTAGGATCATTCGTCCCGAATCGAAGAGAGCGAATTTCCTGATAACCAGATTGATGATTTTGAACTGGGGAAACGGATACATGTCCATCCCCGTCCAATCCATCAAGAAGGAGTCCACTGCTACCGCTTCCTCGTCCGGGACTAGGGAGCAGTAGTTGGGGATCCTCTTGTTCAAGTTGAGGGCGAAAGGGTCTATTACAGGTCTGCCCCACAACTTCCAAAGGCTCTGACAGACATGTGGGTTGAGAGTCCACTCTGTGGGAAGAACTTATCCCTTCCTGCTGAGCATGTATTCTCTGATGTTTTTCTGCCCTTGAACAAACCTCGTCAACAGCTAAGTCCTGTTCTCGCTCGCCCAAAGGAGAAGCTCTCTCGCTGTTCTGAACAGAGAGAGGGAACAAGTTTGTACCAACCGTGTGTCACAGGATCGTACATAGTTCATTTTGTGTATATATTATGCTAGTACCTTCGCTCTTCCCTCGCACTAAAATGATCCAGATTAAACATTTCTGCTTTTTTCCTCTGTAACATTGTCTGTTTTTCAAACATGAAATTTCTTGTTGCTTTGAACTTTTGTATATAAAGGAGAGTGTTCTATAATAAATCTACTCAGTTAATTGCATACTGCCTTTGAGTCACAACCTTCTCTTGGCCCGTCACATTGGTGACCCCGAAAGTCGACTCGCTCCTCCCGCCTTCCACCCCCCCTCGCCCCTCCATCGTTGGTACTATGGCAGACTCTACAGAAGTTGGCACTGCATCTGCTCCATTGAAGCTTTCATCGTTCGCCAGCTGAGAGGCGTTTGCTTGGTTTCAGCGCGCAGAAGTCCAGTTTCGTATCAAGGGCGTGACTCGCTCAACCACCAAAGCAGATTATGTTCTCGCGGCGATACCCGAGGACACCTTCCCGTAAATATGCGACTGGTTTTGTGAACAAGGAGACACCCCAATAGCGTATGACGCCCTCAAAACATACCTTCTGCAGCAGTACTCGCCGCCGCCAGCCGCACGTATAGTAAAGCTTTTTCAGGTCTCGCAACAACCGTTGGGGGACCAGGGGTTCCCTTGCCCTCAGGGAAATGACCAGTATCGCTCGCCTGCAACCTGACACAGACGGCTCTCCTCGTGAGGTAAACCTACTTCGTGCCCTTTGGATACGCCGTTTACCCGGACCTATATGCACTGCTATAGACCGATGTCGATAGTTTACCCATAAAGGACTTGATGACCAAAGCCGACGCCCTTATGGACAGCCACTTCAAGAACTCCATCAAAGCCTCCACCCCTGACGAAGAGGATGCCTATTCAACGTCAACCGAAGCTGACGTGAATGCCATAGGACATACACGCCTACCCCGTGACGTGCCGAAGCGGCAACAAAGCCACCCACCACCCATCACTCGCTCGTGCCCCAACCAACGACTTCTACAGCCACTTACTACCTCTCATCCGCCGCAGTTTTGCTACTACCACGTCAGATTCGGGGCAAACGCGAAGAAATGTGCCAAGGATTGTCTTCTGGCCAAAAAACGTGTAAGTAGGCCATCGCTCTTGGCTGTGTCCTCCCGTGTTTCTAATCTTTTATTTTCACATGATGTAGGAACGGGCGTGCGATTTTTGGTAGACACGGATGCTTGTCGTTCTCTTGATGTAGTCTGTCTACGTCTGCCGACGTCCGCCTGGTAGCTGCCAACGGATCTGCGATACCCACCTACGGTAACGAGAACCTCACATTATCGTCCGGAAAAGGTAAATTTAATAGGAAGTTTCTCGTTGCTGACGTCACATTGCCAATCCTCGGTGTGGATTTCCTCTCTCATTTCCACCTTCTGGTCGATGTCGCCCACCGACGATTGGTCAACGCAGACTCGTACTTGTCGACACCTCTTCAACCCACCCCCTCCAACCTTGCTATCCACATCAGCGCACCCACGGATGCCTACGCCCACCTCCTCATGTTGTACCCACAAGTTTTCCGTCCAGAACTTCGCCAAACGCACACGGCTCCTGCCAAGCAAGGTATTTATCACCATATCAAGACGACGGGAGCCCCAGTCTTTGCAAAATTCAGACGTCTGGCACCAGAACAGTTTGCAGCCGCCAAACAGACGTTCGCCGAAATGTAGGAAATGGGCCTTTGCCAAAAGGCCTCCAGCCCATGGTCATTAACCCCTTATACATCGTTCTGAAGAAAGACGTCTACCTCCGTCCATGCGGGGATTACAGGCGCCTCAACATGCAAACAAAACCGGATCACTACCCCCTCCCAAACATTGCCGACGTGACCTCCTACCTGCACAAAGCGAAGGTTTTCTCTACGCTCGACCTCCTGAAGGGGTATTATCAGGTGCCTATGAACCCAGAAGACATCCCAAAGACAGCCATCACCACTCCGTTTGGTACATACACCTTCAATTACTCTTGTTTTGGCCTTCATAATGCTGGGGCCAAGTTTCAACGTCTCATGGATGGCATCTTAGGGGACCTCCCCTTCTGTGTATGTTATGTGGACGACATACTTGTGTTCTCCTCCTCAAAAGAGGAACACCTCCATCACCTGCGCATCGTGCAACAAAACGGCCTTGTAGTCCGGTACAACAAGTGTACCTTTGGCGCCATCGAAGTGTCGTTCTTAGGGCACTGCATCACTCCTGAAGGAGTCCATCCCCTCCCTCAGAAGGTAGCAGCCGTTCAGGACTTCCCCGCGCTCTCGACCGTCAAAGCTCTGCAAGAATTTTTGGGCATGATTAACTATTATCACCGTTGTCTGCCAGCCATTTCCGCCAGTCTTTCTCCCCTCTACGACTCCCTCAAGAGCAAGCCAAAGGACCTGAAGTGGGGTCCCCTTCAAGAAGCGGCCTTCTGCAATGCAAAGAAAGCCCTATCAACCGCTGTGGCTCTCACTTTTCCTATCCCACATGACCCTCTCCGTCTCTCCACCGATGCCAGCGACGTCGCCATTGGTGCAGTACTCGAGCAGGTGGTCACCGGCTCGCCCCGCCCATTGGCCTTCTTCAGCAGAAAACTGTCCAAGGCAGAATCGGGTTATTCTACCTTCGATCGTGAATTGCTGGCGGTGCACTTGGCTGTCTGTCACTTTCGCCATTTCTTAGAAGGTATGCCCTTCGTCATTCGCACAGACCACATGCCTCTGGTGCACGCCCTCACTCGACAGTCTGACGCCTGGTCCGCCCGTCAATGCCGACATCTTTCCGCTGTGGCTGAATACAATTGCACCCTTCAATACGTCCCTGGGAAAATGAATCCTGTTGTCGATGCCCTGTCAAGAAATACGTTGGCTGCCGTTCAACTGGGTTTGGATTACAACGCCTTGGCTGAAGCTCAACGACAGGATCCAGAGTATCAAGCATGTAGGACATCCTGCACGTCCCTCCGTTGGGAAGACTTCCCCCTCGAAGACTCCAACACCACCCTCCTCTGTGACGTCAGTACTGGTAGATCGTGACCTTGGATCCCTGCTCCCATTTGCCGGCAGGTGTTTGATTTCATTCACAGCCTTTCACATCCCTCGTGCCGTTCTACTGCACAGCTGCTGAAGACGAAGTTCATTTGGCACGGCATTTGAAAGGATGCTAAGGATTGGGTCCGCGCTTGTACTTCTTGCCAAACTTCCAAAGTACATCAACACATGGATTCAGGAGTGGTCACCTTTCCTCAACCTCAGCATCGTTTCGCACACATTCACGTCGACATTGTAGGTCCCCTACCCACATCACAAGGACATCGTTACCTGTTTACCGTCATCGACCGCTCCACTCGTTGGCCTGAAGCCATTTCCATGAAAACTGCAATGTCCACCTCATGTACATCTGCCTTACTCTCAGGATGGATTGCAAGATTTGGTATCCCTGAGCATATTACTTCTGACAGGGGTACCACTTTCACCTCTCAATTGTGGTCATCATTAGCGAATCTCCTGGGCATCAGCCTACATCACACAACAGCCTACAACCCCGCTGTCAATGGATTGGTTGAACGTTTTCATCGCACCCTCAAAGCAGCTTTGATGTCCCGCTGCAAGGATTCAAACTGGTTTACTCAGCTTCCCTGGGTCCTCCTGGGACTAAGGACCACTCCTAAAGATGCCCTTGACGTCTCGGCAGCTGAAATGGTGTGTGGCGATCCGTTGGTCATCCCTGCCGAATTATTTCCTTCTACAACCTCCTCCGACGATCTCCAGTGCATACGTCACGTCGTGGGAAAATTTACTCCATGCCGCCAGACGTACAAGCCACCAGCGAAGCATCACATACCGACAGACTTGCACTCTGCAACGCAAGTGTTCCTGCGCAACGACACTAGCAAGCCACCGCTAACGTCCCCTTACACAAGCCCTTTCCTTGTGATCCGATGCAGTCCGAAAGCATTCCTACTGAACATTCGTGGCAAAGAAGACTGGGTCTCCATTGATCGTCTAAAACCTGCTTATCTTCTGCCAGATGACCCGCCTACAGTTCGCCTCTCAAGATCAGGGCGCCCTATTTATCATGTACAGTATGTCATTTTTAGGGCGGCGAGCCATGTACCAACCATGTGTCACACGATCGTACATAGTTCATTTTGTGTATATATTACGCTAGTACCTTCGCTCTTCCCTTGCACTAAAATGAACCAGATTAAACATGTCTGCTTTTTCCTCTGTAACATTGTCTGTTTTTTCAAATATGAAATTTCTTGTTGCTTTGAGCTTTTGTATATAAAGGAGAGTGTTCTATAATAAATTTACTAAGTTGCTTGCATCCTGTCTTTGAGTCACAACCTTCTCTCGGCCCATCATAAGTTCCCCCTTGCTCCCTGATGTACGCGAGAGCTGTGGTGTTGTCGGAATTGATCTCCACAGTCTTCCCTGACACAAAGGCTTTGAAGGCCTTAAGACCTAACAAAATGGCCATCAACTCCTTCCTGTTGATATGCCAACTGACCTGACTTCCTTCCCAAATGCCTGAGACCTCCTTGTTCCCTAGTGTTGTTCCCCAGCCTGACTCTGACGCGTCTCAGAATAACACTAGATCAGGGTTCCTCTTGTACAAGGAGATCCTTTCTCCTAACAGAGCTGGGTCCAGCCACCACATCAAAAGATCCTTGATCTCTGTCGGAATGGAATAAAGAAAAGGAGTTCTCCTGGGTCTTCCTGTTCCATACCTTTGCGAGGAAGTGTTGCCGAGGTCTTAGGTGCAGTCTCCCCAACGAGACAAACTGTTCTAGGGAGGATAGAGTTCCCAGCAAACTCATCCAATCCTTCGCTGAGCATTCCTGCTTCTTTAAAAATCCTCTGATTTTCTCTGGGCACCTGGTCTGCCTTTCCTGTGAGGGAGAAGCTCGAGAAAGAACTGAATTCAGAACTATCCCAAAATAGAGAATAGCCTGATTTGGCTCCGTCTGAGACTTCTCTCTGTTGATGATTAGTCCCAGGTCCTGAGTCACCGTATACGTCTTCTGTAGGTCCTCCAGACATTTTCCTTTCGACTGTGATCGGATCAGCCAGTCGTTCAGATAGAAGGATACCCTAAACCCCTCCTAATGTAACCAGCCTGCCACGTTCGCCATCAGCCTGGTGAAAACTTGAGGGGCCTTGCTGAGACCGAAGCAAAGTGCCCTGAATGGAAAGCACTTGCCCGGAATCACAAATCTCAGATATTTCTTTAAAGTCGGATGAATGGGGACATGAAAATAAGCGTCCTGCTGGTCGAGAGATACCATCCAATCGCCTGGACGAACAGCTGCCAGCACGGACTGAGTCGTCTCCATGGAGAACTTTGTTTTCTCCACGAAGGCTTTCAGAGAGCTGACATCTAGGACTGGTCTCCATCCACCCGAGTTCTTGGGAACCAGAAATAGGCGATTGTAAAAGCCTGGGGAGGTAAGGTCCCGGACTGGCTCTATTGCTCCCTTGACCAACATCTGGTCGACTAGCTCCAGAATAACCTCTTGTTTCCCTGCGTCAGCGTACTGAGTCACTAAGGCTTAGGGAGTGTCTGAGAGAGGAGGATTCTTTAAAAAGGGGATCTTATAACCTTCTTTGAGGATCGAGAGGGACAAGGTGTCCGCCCCCCTCCTCTTCCAAGACTGCCCAAAACGAGACAGTCTTGTCCCTACTGTTGTCTGGAGGACTTCCATCTCATTTTTTGGATCGGGGCCTAAAAGCACCTCTGCTGGTCCTTGGCCCTGACTCTTGTCTTCTCCCCCTGAAATCCGCTCTCGAGGAAGCCCTACACCGAAGGGGCTGCTGGAACTTCTTCTCTTCCCTCTTCAGAGGAGCAGGAGCAACAGGCAAAGGCTTTCTGGCAGATCAAGATAAAAGTGTGACAGAGGGGCGTAAAGCAGCTCCGACTTCTGGGCAACTGTCACCGATCTAGAGGTGAAGGAGCACAATAGGGCCCTCTTGTTTAAGACCCCTGCTGAGAAAATGGAAGCCAATTCATTCGCCCCATCCCTTAGAGCTTTGTCCATGCAGGACATGATACTCGTCAGGTCCTTTGTGCCTTCCAGGAGCTCAGTCTTCCTGGCCAGAGTCCCGAGAGACATGTCCAGGAAGCTAGAAAACTCGAAAACCCTGAAAATTCCCTTGACAAGGTGATCAAGTTCAGACATGGACCACATCACCTTGGCAGAGTTCAGTGCATGTCTTCTTACCGAGTCCACAAGAGCAGAGAAGTCACCTTGGTAGGAAGCAGGCACTCCAAGACCCAAAGGTTCCCCTGTCTCATACCAGATACCTGCCTTGGAAGCGAGCCGAGATGGTGGGAAAGAAAAGATGGTCTTGACTGCTTGCCTCCGTTCCTTCATCCAATCACCCACCTTAGCGAGTGCTTTCCTGGCCGAAATTGAAAGTTTCATTTTGATGAAGGCCGAATGCTTTGTAGCCTTCTTCCTGGTGAATTGAGACTGAGGAGAACGAGGCGCCGAAGGTTGAAATTCCTCCCCATAAAGTTCTAAAAGAGAGCGAGATAGAACCTTATAATCACTAGCAGAGTCGGTAGGTTTTTCATCCTCTTCCGATATATCATCGAGGTCCTGATCATGGACAACATCTTGAAAAAGAGGACTGCAAGCAGCCGAGCGCTGCTATTGTCCTGTAGGTGAGAAGAGTTATCGTCCTGATGACAAGAAGCGGTATTGTCCTCATAAGGCAGGCTGTATTCGTCCTGATAATGCAGGCTGCATTAGTTTTGCTTCCTAAAACGCAAGGCAGAATCGTCCTGCAGCTTCAAGTGAAAAGCGGAATCATCCTGGCGCAGAGATCAAGAGGCAGTATCATCCTAGCGCCGAGTGCGAGAGGAAGTAACGTCCTGGCGTCGCGCCGATGAAGAGGGTGTGTGTTGTCGTACGGCCGACAAAGTGCGCAGAGGTTTCTTTGGAGAGATACTTCGTTCCCTCTTAGAAGATGATCTCTTAACAGGCGAAGAGACATCCTTACGTCTGACGGACTGAGCAGGAGGGCGGCTGAAAGCTTGCACTAGCAATGAAAGCTGTTCCTGCATAACAGCCATGAAAGCGTTAGCAACTTCTGCTCTCGCGGTTCCGAAGGAGGCAGCTGTTTGGGAGCGCTGGCAGTAGAAGCAGGGAGTTTATCAGGTTTAACTGAGCTAAGAACTCTCTGTTTCCTCCTCTTAACAGGAACAACAACGAAGTCGTCCTCCGAAGGATCAGGTTCTCGAATACTCGAACCAGGAGAGGGAGAGCGAGACCTTTTCTTCGTCGGTCTTGATTCGTATCGCCACTTGCGTCTGGGAGAAGGTTCAGGTGAAGACACTAACTTATCCGACGCGCCTTTTCTACGGCGGTCAAGAGCAGCCTGGGAGGTCACAACAGGACTGTCTGAGGCGACGACTGACCGAGGATAAGCACCTTTCACTCCCTTTCGGCTTTCGACGTAACTTCTCCCTTGGTCCTGGGAGCTTGGTAGAGGTCTAGACCTAGGGGTATGACAGATTCGATCAGCCGCCACCTCCACTGCACTTTCACAAGCACTAATCTCACTTTCACCCTTACCTTTAAAGGCCGCAATTTGTGCTTTAATGGCCTCCAACTCAGCAGCCATCCTGGCATACCGAGGGTCATCCGTAAGCGCAGATCCTGTAGAAGGGGCTGGAGTTACTACATTTGGGGAAGGAATAACTTCCAAAGAGGTAACAATTAAAGGGTCAATAGATAAATCTAAGCTAGCATCACTAGCAGATTTTGACTTTGATTTAGCTCTCCTAACTCTATCAAGTTCAAGTTTGTGCACATAGCGCTTCATAGCTAACCAATCATCTTCATTTAAACCCTCGCATTCCGTGCACTTATAATTTAGGGCACATTCAAACCCCCTGCAACCCATACAAACTGTGTGAGGGTCAACCGACACTTTCGGTAACCTCACCTTGCATACATCACTCGCACATACATGAATATGAAGTTTTTCACTCAATGATAACAAACACGATTGCCAAATCCCAACACAGTGTACTTCACCAAACGAAGTCCGAGAAAGCGATGTAGGGAAAGCGATTCGAAAAACTCTTAATGGCGGACCAACGATATTGTCATTCAGACCGGCAGAGATAATCTGAAGAACAGAAAACGGGAATGATTCCAGGTACCATCCTGTAAGATTTGTTAACCACCTAACCGCACAACCACCACAAGATGGTTGCCATGATTTTCGAATAAATTCTACCGGAAGTCAGAGAGTTAGCTATATATACTGTATATATAACTGCCAGGTAAGTACTATTCATAAAAAGTTAATTTTTTGAACAGGCGACGGCGGCTATTATAAATTCATGGGTCTCAAAAGTTATGCCCACACTTTTGACAGGGGCATGGGGGCTAAATTTTTTTTTTATCCTTCCAAAATGTCAAATCCAATGAGAAAAGTACCTCCGTTCTCTTGTCACAGAACTTAAGAAAATGACCCAAGTAATTATCAACTGCTTTGCTGGTACACCTAGAAGTCCATTTCTATTAGTCAGAATTGATTTGGAATTGATATATAATGGTTAGTCTAAATTCGTATTATAACGATAGAAATTAATTGGAGTGGACTTTCACCTTGTGAATGGTATTACCATTGAAACTACAAAAATGATTAACTAATAAATACTCCTCCAAAAGTTGTATGAGAAGTGAAAGATAAACAATCGAAACAAAAAATGGATCTATCAAGAGTTGAAATGAAAACGTTCAAGAGTATATTATAATAAGGGAGAACGTATTTTCTTTGAGAATTTTGTTTAGATTTAAGCAATTAGCATTTATTTGACGAGTGAACTTCTAAACATATTCTTAGGATGTAAAATTATAGATATTCACTAGTCTGCTAAATACAATGCCGTAAAAAATCCCCTTTGTAGTGCAGGAATATATATATATATATATATATATATATATATATATATATATATATATATATATATATATATATATATATATATATATATATATATATATATATATATATATATATATATATATATATATATACATATGTTTATTTGAGTCTATGAACTGTACCGCACGTGTCTCATACACGCTCACACACGCTCATACACTGTATTGCTATTGTTTATTTTTCATATGTCACTCTCCCCCAAATTAATAATATAAGATCCTGGTTAAGCTTTCTCTCACATGTTTCATTACCTCCGCCAAGGAGGCATTTTAATCAAGTCTGTTTATTTATGTTCCTATTGTCAGGAATATGTCAAAACTACTCGAAGGATTTATTTTATATTTTCACCAAATATAGATTCTAGGTCATGAACTACACCATTAAATTTTGAAGATGATCCGGACCCGGATCCGGATTTTATATCCGGATTTAATGATAACCTCAAAATTATTCGACGGATTTTGACTTTTTTTTTCACAGATAGAATTCTGGAGTTGTTCCGAATCCGGGTCCAGGTCCCAGATCCAGATTTACACTTTTCGCCATTTTCAAGGTAACGTCAAAACTACTCAATGGGGTTTGACGAGATTTTCACCATATCTAGATCTCATGTTATGGACGACCCCAATAAATTTTGGATATGATCCAGATCGGGATGCAGATTCTAGATTCGCGTTTGAAGATAAGGTCAAAACTACTCAACGGATTTTGACGAAATTTCCACTAAAATTAGATCTTGAGTTATGGACGATCCATTGGGTTATGGAGATGATCCGGATTCGGATTTTATTTCTCGCTATTTTTAAAGATAACTCCAAATTACACTACGGATTTTGACGAAATTTTCAAAACAGATATATCAAAGGTCATGTTCTACTCCATTAAATTTTGGAGTTGATCCGGATCCAGATTTGCATTTTTTGCCATTTTAAAGATAACGTCTAAAGAAATTGACGGATTTTGACAATATTTCACCCACAGATCGATCTGACGCCGTGGACGACTCCATTAACATTTTGCAGAGGTCTGAAAATCTGATAGCTCTTATTCTTTTTTTTTTCTTTTTTTTAGTGACATTACTCTAAACTTTGTATATAATCTCGTTATCTAGTGAATAAAATTCACAAGCACTCACTTCTCCTCTGTTAAAATCCAACAGATACGATGCCACAGAACAAAGGTAAAAACATGTCACAAATTTCAGTGTTACATTATCAAAGGAGCGAAGGAAAATGATTATAAAATGACACCAGAGAAGGTCTCCTTGTTAGTGATCAGATAGATCCCGTTGACATTTCTATTCTTCTTCCATCGACATTTTCCCCCACTTGAATTCTCCTCCTTGACTAAGGCAGGTGTGATCTGATTACCCGATTCGTATTTCTTCTTTGCGTTGTAAACGAAGAAGGTTTGTAGAGATTTAGAGAGCTGTAGGATTTCTCAGCTCTGTATTAGTACGTCGACTTAGATCCCTTTTTTTTATTCAAGGCTCGTGAAAAAAAAATGCCGTTTTAAGCAACTTATTTTTCCTTTGGAATTTATGCTATTGAATATTTTATGTTTAATGATTGGAGTATGTAAATTTCTACTATCTGTGATATGCTCATTTTATATATATATATATATATATATATATATATATATATATACATATATATATATATATATATATATATATATATATATATATATATATATATATATGTATATATATATATATATATATATATATATATATATATATATATATATATATAATGTATATATATATATATATATATATATATATATATATATATATATATATATATAAATGTAAATATATATATATATATATATATATATATATATATATATATATATGTGTGTGTGTGTGTATGTGTGTGTGTCTGTCTGTCTGTCTCTCTGTGTCTGTGTGTGCGTGCGTGTGTGTGCGTACGTGTGTGCACCTGTTTGTGATTGCCTGCTTACTGAAGCTTTCTCTAAAACTTGATGATTCCAGAAAATGACAGAACTATGGTCAATGCTACATTATAATTTTAGTGTTGAACTGAGGATAATTTTATTTAAGAGTAAAGTCCCTCAGTATCAACGTACACAGAAGACTGTCAAACTC
>NC_090728.1:115174095-115176595 GCF_036898095.1 Palaemon carinicauda | reverse complement strand
ATATGAGCATTTTTTTCTCACTCTAACCCTCAGTAATCTGTAGGATTACTGGATGAATAGAATATGTATTGGTAGAGACACACATACACACACACACACACATATATATATATATATATATATATATATATATATATATATATATATATATATATATATATATATATATACATGTATATATATAAATATATATATGTATATATATATATATATATATATATATATATATATATATATATATATATATATATATATATATATATATATATATATATATATATACATATATAAATATTCGTGAGTGCGTGCGTGTACTTGTGTGTGTAATGTACATTCCTTATAAGCAATATTCTGTTAATGAATCTGTACTAATATTTAATGCTAACCATTTATGAACATATCACCAGTGCTTCTATTTCAAAGTAAAAGCAATAGACATTGCAAGTATGCATGCAGATAATATTTCCCAATATAATGGAACGGCTGCATCCTGAAAGACTTTTATTTTACGTATTGTTTTCTATTTGATATATCCGTATCCGGGAGGAGTTACAGAAGATGATAGAAGGTTTGAATAATGAGAGCAAAAAAGTAAGATTAAAAATTACTATCAGTAAAACTTATATAATATTCAATGAAAAGGCAGAGAGTCAGCAAATAAGGGTTATGGACGAAACTACACAGATTGTCAATGAATAAAGATACTAAGGACAGACATTAGGTCATTTTTCCCCACGGAATGAGACTGAAAATCAAAGAACGATAAGCATAGGATGGAGAACTTTAGATAAACAAAATGAGATTATGAAAATTAAAATACCACTTTCTCTAAAAAGAAACATATCTAATCACCGCTCCTACAAGTATCAAGTTACGAATCAGAAACTCGGAGCAAGTCTAAAGCCTTAAAACATAAACTAGTTACAACTCAAAGACCTATGGAAAGAATAATTATATGAATAAAATAATACAAAAAAAAAGAAATGAATAAAAATAAAGTGCTACATGGATACAAGATAGAACTAAATCAAAGGATATTCTAACAACATGTAAGATAAAGAAATTGAAGTGGGCAGGTCATGTTATAAGAATGACAACTAATAGATGGACAAGAAAATTTACAGAATGGGTCTCAAGAAATTGCAAAAAAAAAAAAAAAAAAAAAGCTGGGGAAAAAAGAGAAGACGATGGATTGACGAGCTAAGAAAATTTGAGGCTTTAGACTGGCATAATAAGACCATAAATAGACGGGGGCGGAAGGATATATCTGACTCCTTTGTTCTGTAGTGGATTAGCAATGCCTGATGATGAGGATGATTAATTAGGTTCATGTATTCTTGTTCATATAGATTTTCTACCCATATCAATATATCATTCTGCCTCCGTCATGTTATTCTATATCCATTCAATGTGATTATGGTGTATAAAAACGCTGATATTTCCAAAATTATTGAACAAATGGAAATATTGAAAGAAGAAAAGGGCTTTTTCTCACTGAAAATATTGTATTCTAAGCCTTAGTGATTTTGTCACAATTTAATAAAGGGACTAAACGCTTGTGAAGCATTGAAGACAAAAACTACGTGAACATAAAGGAAGTTGGTTAGAAAGGCAATTCTTCGTCCTTGCTAATCTGTCAATGAGGAAAGTGGTGGATGTTTTTTGGACTAACCGACAGAGGTAAATTACGTATTCATAATTAGTCATCAAAACTCATTTCCATAATTACTCACATTTTGGTAAAGTATGCTGAATTATATCTAGCTTTGTCTCGGGAGTGGTGATTGAGGTGCAGTGCTAATTTTAATCCTATCATTCTTCCGTAATTTTTTTATAAGTCTTCATATGTTATAGTTTCACCTTCCTTCCCTTTACCTTTATTCTAATAGGTACATATGAAATACAGTGAGATATAATGAAGGTAGGAGGAGTTGTTTTCCTAATCCCCATACACATAACCGTAGAGACCACAATATTAAAGGATGCAACATAGTTCCTTGGATACTTTTTATTTAATCATTGAAAATAAGTCAAGGGAAAAATTTACTATATTCTTTTATATCTAAAGACACAGAACCTTAGTGCTTTATCAGCATTATATATTTCTATGAACTAGAGTCCAATTTCCAATTAATGCGTAAACTAATAAAAGAAAATTGAAATACAAGTATCTGTAACAATACAAGCAATCTAGCAACGGCATAATCACGTTCTATAATTTTTCCGGATGATGAAGTGAACGTTATTTTAGGAGACTTTTACATAGGATATCAAATGTAAGTATTTCTTCGCTTTAACATTGTGATTTAGGCCTCTCTTCCCTTTATAATCATAGTACGGGAAGAATTTTATGAGTAAAGTTATGTTAGAGGCAATTTACATGAATATTAAATCTGTTCAAAGGATGATGAGCGTGAAACGCTTTAAACAAATAATAATAGGATCATTCTGGGGAAGGTTTAACTGTAATTTTCCTTTGTGTAATGACAGATATTCTCAT
>NC_090728.1:115146595-115159095 GCF_036898095.1 Palaemon carinicauda | reverse complement strand
TTGCCATTGTCGTGCAACGAATAAAACCTTACTTCAAACTGCCAAGTTGGCAACCTGACGTCGCGAGAGACTGCCCAGATCATGTGCACACGCACCGAGAATGCATTGCTGGAATGATTAGCTTGAAGATTCCAGAATGAATTGGGATGATTTTATATATATATATATATATATATATATATATATATATATATATATATATATATATATATATATATATATATATACATAGGGCCTAGCAATTCATAGGAGAGAAAGATTCAGCCTGACATTCCAGAAAAGCCAACGTCCGACAATCCTCTCTCCAGCACCTGTTCAGTCATAGTGTTTTCTCGCAAACTTATATTTTGTATAGTGCCTGTTAAAACAGAGGTGATAATTTTGTGGTTTAATTTGAAAGAAGTGAAGTGTATTTGTAAGCACAATTTTTTTTGTCCCTGGCCCAGTGTGTTTTGGTTAAAAAGTGAAGTGCATTAATTTTTGCTTAACCATTCTGTAAACTTGTGTGAGCCCAAAGGACGTAAGAGTATCAGTTATGTATGTGTAAGTGTAATTATTGTTTATTTACTATATTGTTAAAGTGTAGACTTTTTCATTAATTTTCAAAATCAAATATTCTCATAAATTAATTACCAATGAAACAAGTGACTATAATGCTAGAAGCGTCATTTTGTCCTAAGATTTCCTTCATATTTAAATTTCGAGTGATTTACTTTTGTTATTACTGTTGAACTATTTTTTTCTATATATTATATATATTTTGATAAAGTGTGTATTATTTCGATGACCAATAAATAACTCAGTTTTGCTCGTATCCCCGGACTAGGAACCGATATAGGGTCCCGTTAAAAGTATTGCATTCTCCTAGTTTTGTTTTAAGAATAAAGCAAAGAGACTTTTAGATAATTCAGTGTTCATATATATTAAGGTCTGGGAGTTGTGTATTATTCTCAGAGCTCGGATGTATTATCTGGTGTATCAGATTATGTATAGCAGGTGAGTTTGAGAGCTTGGGAGTTTACGTAATTCGCTTGTCGTAATGATAATATACTATATATATGTATGTATATATACACACACACACACACACACATATATATATATATATATATATATATATATATATATATATATATATATATATATATATATATATATAGTGTTCAAATTATTATGGAATTTCCCCAAAATTTTATTTTTTCTGATTAAAGGTTAATTTTTTTTTTCATTTAAACAAGTACTCAGTGTATTTTTGCATATATGTTGTAAAAAGGCTTTTTTTGGCAATAGCTAATACTTAGTTTACCTTTCTTTTGCAGCTTTGGGTGCCATAACGTGCTTTGGCATATTGTTGATTAATATTCTGCATAATTACTTGATGCTGTCAGAGTGGTACCATACATGGATGAGATGCTGTATGAGGGCTGGTTTGGTTGTATGGGGAACTTTTTGTATCTCATCTTTTAGAATAGACCACAAACCCTCCATGGAGTTCATATCTAGAGAATTTCTAGGCCATGCCAGCAGTTCAGTATCAAGTTCTCTATACAATTTCTTTACAGATCTGGCAGTGTGACAATTTCCATGGTCTCTCAATGAATCATTCCCTTGTTTGAAGTAGCAAACTATATTGCAGCACATCTATGTACTTGAACTGGTTCATAATACCTTCAAAGATCTTCAAACGGCTAATCCTATGTTTAGAAATTTCTCCCTATACCATTATTCTCTGCGAAAATCTTTATAGTCATTTTAAGACACTCTGGCGCAAATCCCTCTCCTGACCTCTTTACTGTTTGTAAGCGATCGTCAAGTACGGCAATAAAGGATTCGTCGCAAACACTACTTGAACAGCCGAGACAGTAGAAAATAATATATGAAGAAAGAAAGGCCCTATGACGACGGCAGCACCTGCAAAGCTATCAGGAAAATCATAACTTGAGATTATTATTCATCAGCATGATTTCATAGCTACCAGGTTAATCAGCAATACTGTTACTGTTACTTTGATTTCCTAATTTGTCTGTTATTTACCATTTGATAAATAAAAACCATAGAAATTTATCACGCTTACCTTTGCTCAATGGTCAGAAGTCCAATCGTCGTGAGCATCAGCCCAGTCTGGGCTTGCCTTTATCATAGTATTCTTAAGCCGGGATACTTTCTTGAACGAGAGGCTTGTAAACCACTATTCAGTAACGTCCTGTTCACAATTACCCAAGAAATATCAATGTTATCTGCTTGCGGTTCACTCGCAATACACTTACAAGATTTTCTTTTGTCATGAAGAGCCATTTGTTTGATTTTTCTGTCATTTTTTTTCTTCCACGCCTAGTTGAATCGAAATATATTCGTTATTTTTTTTCTTTATGTTGCTAACTGATTGACAGGAAACATTCAATTTCTTGCAAATCTCTTTCTCTTTACTGAAATATCACTTAATGGAACCTTGATCTATCTCATTTTACGAGGACACAAGTCACTGCCTTTAGCCATAACTGTTAACTTCTCCTTTTATTTAAAACACTGCAAAAAAACGGTTGATATGTCAATTACACACTAGTAGAATTCTTAAGTCTCTAACATCAATCTACAAGATATGACACACCTCAGTCAACAAAAATCAAGTAGCACTTTGAAACAAGACCCACGTGCCTTTCTCAGGACAATACAGAGTTAGATTTGCCAATGGTTATTTTTGTATTTGTGCCAGTAAATAGTGGGAAACACTTCAATAATCAGTCCTTATTAATCTACACTAGGTTTTTCACTATAATATTTTAAAATACCCTTATTATTGATACTTTAAACAGCTTTGAGTAACCTTCCACTAAAAAAATGTTTTTTTTTTATTAAATCCATAATTCGATTACTATTATATATCACATAAATATTAATATATGTATATATATATATATATATATATATATATATATATATATATATATATATATATATATATATATATATGTGTGTGTGTGTGTGTGTGTGTGTGTGTGTGTGTGTGTTTGTGTGTGTGTGTGGGTGTGTGTTTGTGTCGGTGTATTTGTGTGTGTGTGCGAGAATGTGTTTATGTTTGTAAGTATGGGTGTGTTACCCGGTAGGTTGTCACATAACGTATATGCCAACAGCATGTTGGGTTCACTGATAGTCACTCATCAAAGTGTTAAGTACATCTAATATCCTTTACTTCCCCAATTCATCTCACTGCTGGCTGGGATTAGTGAGTCCCATCTATATAATGATTAATCTTAACTCTGTGTAATTTCCCTAACAAGGAGATAAGCGGAGTAACAAAAAAAAATAGTACCATTGAAAGTAACCTTGATAATTCTAGAAATGTCCGTCATTATGTATATTGGGGAGCACAGCATTTGTTATGTAACCTCATGCATGTAATGAAATTACTGGCATTGGACATATGACATAATATAAATATATATATATATATATATATATATATATATATATATATATATATATATATATATATATATGTATATATATATATTTATATTTATATACATACATATTTTTATACAAATATATATATATATATATATATATATATATATATATATATATGTATATATATACAAATATATAACATATATATAGATATATATATATATATATATATATATATATATATATATATATATATATATATATATATATACATACATATATATATATATATATATATATATATATATATATATATATATAAATATATATATATATGTATATACATATATATATATATATATATATATATATATATATATATATATATATATATATATGTATATATATATGTATATACATAAAGGACTTTATAATGAGTTATTACGTTCAAGAATATTACTGAAAAAAATTATATTGATAAATTGCCTTGAAATTAATTTTTTTTTTCCTTGTATGCTAGGCATTTTACTTCACTAGCTCAGTATTGAAGGTTCCGGTCTCCCTTAGTTAATCTAGCATTTAACAAAGAGTCGTATTCCATTTATCATACGAAATGCAAATTTAAATATAAAACTGACGAAAATCTATTCTAGTTCCCTTCATAAAATTTCAGGTAAACATTGCTCAAACATTCTCTCACTTGGTCATGCTTTACCTGTCTCTAGTGCTAGTATAATTCAAATTTCAAATTCATTGAATGAATATGATTGATTGATCAAGCAGTTCTAGCATATTCATGGATATCTATTGTTCATGAGATTCCTGCATTTTTTTTATTTTTATGTATCCGAATATTTGATAGGAATCTATTCCAATGATTTTGGGATATCAATTTTCGATATCTCGATATCTGTCAATTGCTTTTATTTTAAGATATCGATTACAATAACACAACCATCACGTGGCCCCAGCAGATTCTATAGAATTATTTAGAGGTTTAATTTCAAATTGGTGGGGATGATTGAAAAACATAATAGTGTCAAGTAAGGGATTTTAAACTATTATTTATGACTGGACGTGAAAAAAAATATAATTATTTATCTTTATCATAGTAAATTAAAAATGGGCATTTGACAATTTCAAACATGAGAAACTTTAAACGTGATAACTTTGATATTTCCAAACAATGAGGACAAGGCTCACCTTCCCATTTTGCTCATACGCCCATTACCAAATCCTAAAGCACTGTACGCACATACGCACGCAAACACTGATTTAATGATGAAACAAGAATATATATATATATATATATATATATATATATATATATATATATATATATATATATATATACATATATATATATATATATATATATATATATATACTTATGGGTGTGTATGTGTATATTTTATATATATATATATATATATATATATATATATATATATGTATATATGTATATATATTTATATATATATATATATATATATATATATATATATATATATATATATATGTATATATATATATATATATATATATATATATATATATATATATATATATATATATATATATATATATATATTTACAAATATATATATTTATATATTTGCATATATATACCCTTGTCCAGGATACTTGCATGACATTGACCATACCACTCAGCCACGAAGAAAGATAAAAGTTAATGACAATAATCCTGTACATATACCCGGCCGGTCAGATACTATAGTCTTTGAGTGATTTCGCCTGGGGCTCTGATCCCGAGGTCGTTAAGAGAATCCAGACTTTAATGTATTAGTATATACAGCTTATTTTGAAAATTATTAACACGTTAATATGTGCAAATTTATCATTAATCGAATGCCAAGTCCCAAACATGCCAATTAGCTACGATGGTAGAGATGGGTTCGACAGGTATATGTAGAGAAAATTGTCATTGACTTTTACCTTTCTTCGTTGCTGAGTGGTATGGTCAATGGCATACAAGTATCCTGGACCAGGGTTCGAGACCAGGCAGGTCAGATACTATTGTCTTTGAGTGATTTCGCTTGGGGCTCTAATCTCGAGGTCGTTAAGAGAATCCAGATTTTAATGCAGATATATATATATATATATATATATATATATATATATATATATATATATATATATACATATATATATATATAAATATATATATATATATAAATATATATATATATATATATATAATATATATATATATATATATATATATATATATATATATATAAATATATATATATATATATATATATATATATAAAAATATATATATATATATATATATATTTATATATATATATATCCATATATATATGTATATATATATATATATATATACATATATGTATATATATATATATATATATATATATATATATATATATATATGTATATATATATATATTTGTATATATATATATATATATATATATATATATATATATATATATATATACATACATATATATATATATATATATATATATATATATATATATATATATAGATATATATATATATATATATATATATATATATATATATATATATATATATATATATATATATATATATGTGTGTAAATATATCTACATATACATATGCATATATATATTTATACATATATATATATATATATATATATATATATACATATATATATATATATATATATATATATAAATAAATATATATATACATATATATATATATATATATATATATATATATATATATATATATAAATATATAAATATATATATACATATATATATATATATATATATATATATATATATATATATATATATATATATATATATATATATGATAAATTTTGCACATTTAGACGTGTTTTTCATATTCAAATAAGCCATATAAATTTTTGATACATTAATGTCTGGATTCTCTTAACGATATCGGGATCAGATCCCCAGGCGAAATCACACAAAGACAAGAGCTTGTGCCCGGCCGGGAATCGAACCCTGGTCGGCAAGCTTGTATAGACAGTGACTACACCACTTGGCCAAGTGGTTTAGTCACTGTCTATACAAGCTTGCCGACCAGGGTTCGATTCCCGGCCGGGCACAAGCTCTTGTCTTTGTGTGATTTCGCCTGGGGCTCTGATCCCGAGGTTGTTAAGAGAATCCAGACATTAATGTATCAAAAATTTATATGGCTTATTTGAATATATATATATATATATATATATATATATATATATATATATATATATATATATATATATATATATATGAACATTGTCGTACATCTGGAAAAGGGAAGGTTTTAATTCAAATGCGTAAACGCATTGAGAAGAGGTTTCTAGATATACAGTATATCTCTCGTAAAAATAAAATAGCGCTGTGAAAATAGCTCACTCGCATAAAACCAAAAAGAATAATATCACACAAACTTCATTTTCCCTTTTATATTTCCTGATCCTTCGTCCTCTGATACTCCACGTTTTTTGAAATATCAAAACTTTTGACAAACCTCAAAAAAGAAAAATAATAAAATTCAGGGTCGCTCCTCCATTTCTACTGGTTCTCAGGAAGAAATATTTTTGTAGCAGAATTCATAGAACCCTAAGGATGATGTGGACATTTCAGTACTCAGAATGACTATGCAATTATGGGTTCCAATCAAAATCTGAATGTATATTCATTACGTAACAATCAAATCTTATTCCTCTGTACAACAAAAATGAGTAAATGATTATATTGTTCATATATATTATATGTTTACATTTAAAAATATTATCAAAATTTATATATTAGTACTGAAACATGAAAATGCAGAACTTTAATAGGAATGAAAGATAATAGGCTAATTAGTATAAGTAGATGCTATATAGTAAAAAGGCAATGAAAATGGTCCATAATCTAATGAAAAAAAAAATGCAACAAATCAAGTTTCAGGGTATACTCTATATGCTATTCGTCAGCAATCTAAATATGAACAATGAATTTTTTTTTTCTTTTAGAATATAGAAGACATTCATCTGTCATATGGCTATGTGAAATTAATCCATCATGCTCTCCTCTACGGACCTGTGCGGATCTCCAGTTAGGTGAAAACTGAGACACGAGGCTGATGTAAATTACTTGATTTCATAAGACAGCAAGCTTTTTATACAACATTTTCAGTGGAAGAAGGTCACAAAAAATCAAACAGATCCATTCAAGAAAAAAGAGGCTCAAACTGATTCTGTTGACAGATAGAAGTAGAGCGAAATATACAATAAAAAAGGGAAAAAATACAATTACAATGTAGGAGTGTGAAACACGTGCTGTACAGACCACATGACGATATTTGTAAAGGTTGGACCCATGGGCAAACCATCCGTTTGGATATATGGTCTCTGAAGGGATTGAACAGATTTATTCATTGAATATGCTCGTATAGTGCAATCAACATAAAACCTCATCACCGAATAAGAAACAGAAAATAAGATATATTTTTTACAGATAATATGACGATCATTTATATATATATATATATATATATATATATATATATATATATATATATATATATATATATATATATATATATATATATATATATATATATATATATAGGGAAAACAAACTTTCAAGGGTCTAGGCGCACAATTTTAGTGATTGCCTTTCTTACTTAAAGGTAAACTGTATATGAACTCTTCAACAACGATTTCACTTTAACGTCTGATTAGATATATTTAATTGACGTTGATACATATTGAACATTAATTCATACAAAATTCATTTGGAATATCTTCATAGATTCTCGAGTAATGTCCATCTTTAAAAGAATCAAAATACTCACATTCCTAGACCAATTTTAATGCAAATATTCTGATGATATATAGCAAATGCTTCTACCAGGACCTACGCACAATTATTCACCAGTATCTACCAGATGATATCTTAGGCGAATATCCAGCAACAGGATGACTATTAAGTCTTTATTTGAATATAAATCGGGGTAATTCTTAGGATGACCTCTGGAATATAATTGCTCCAGATGTGACCTGGCAAAATACCTGGGCCCCACTAGATGGTTGTAAAAAGGAATGTTTGGGCTTCAAGTAGATCACACAAGTTATGTCATGTCCCCTTAGCTGTTTAATATTGATGCTGTCAGATCAACGAGAAAAGTCATGCAAAGTTCTGTAGTGATTATAATTCTTTAGAATTATAACGGGCAGTGGAACAGTTAATGTTTAGGTTATCGGCGATTATTATTAATAGCAGATAATCTTCAATCCTAGCCAAAAAAGCATAATGATACAGTGTCTAGGGCTCCAATAAGGAAAGTCGACAAATGAGGAAAGGAAATGAGGAAAAAGATAAACTATATATGTGAAGTAGTGAATAAAAATATAATTTATACCAACATCAGTAACAATATTAAAATAGATCTGTCATACATACACTATGCAGAGAGAATTTTGCCAAGCTGTTCAGCATAAAAATATTTCTTACATGATTGGACATCTTAAGTTCCACCGGTCTAACTGCGAGATTAAGATCATTCTACAATCTATTCAAAGTTGGAATAAAACTTGAGGTTAACAGTGTACCATCAGACATTATGATGGAGAAGGGAAGTTTCTTAGAATTAATTGCTCACCTAGTACTACTTATAGGATGGTACAGTCTGGGAAGATATGAATGTAAAGGATGGTCAAAATTGAGAAGACTCTTATACGACATAGATAAATAAGTAACTGGATGACGGTGGGAGAGATTAATACCAAGATCAGGAATAAAAAAAAAAAAAAATGTGTCCAGAAAATTAAGATGACAGTCGGTAGCTGAAGACCAGACAGGCTATCAATACTCGAGACATGGTACAATGAAAGAATTAAAACATTTCTTCAAGATAGGTTGACCACCGAAAATCTTACATTAATGATAATAAAGAATAACTTTGAAACATGCGAGTAGATATCAGCTTAGCAAAGTTGCACAGGTAATTGGAAACCATGAAAATAGCAATATGAAGGTTAGCAAAGTTTGGACGATTGCTTTCTGTATGCAAGTATGAATGAAGGATAATGGGACTGATGGAATTGGTGATACATTAAAAGTAGTGGCAGCGCTGTAACATGTATCAATTAGAAGTAAGGTAGTTATAGAGAGAGTAATTGCAATATACACCGTTTTTTAGTACAGTTGATCATAATTAAAAGAAAAACATAAAATTATTTGAAGAAACAAACCAGGTTTGACAGTTTAACAAATAATAAACAAATATCAAAAATATGGTAAACAATAATATGGATGAAAAGGTTTTAGGGTTTACAAAAGGAAATATCTGAAGAAAGGAAAAGATTAGAAATATGCAATATTTAATTAAAGCACTGGCAGAAGTGATTGATATAGAAGCAAGTGACTTAACTAATGATTGAGAAAAATAAATGCCATATTATGTGTAAATAGATCTAATTTAATCACACGGTCTCTCTTTAAAGGTCTACAGATTATACTTGTCTTCCGAAGTGTTATTTTCAAGGGATTCATCACTGGATTGGGAAGTGAATGATGAATATAGGAGTGGTAGTGGTATAATTTTGAAAAATGCCAGTAATTAAACAAACAAAGGACGTTTAAACAGATAAATAATCCCGTAGTTATAAGTGAATTGTTCACACACATTTAGAGAGAGAGAGAGAGAGAGAGAGAGAGAGAGAGAGAGAGAGAGAGAGAGAGAGAGAGAGAGAGAGAGAGGTTGATGGCGGGGATAAGTAGATAACTTAATTCCTCATTCCAGCACTCTCGGTATCCAACAGATTCGATTATGCCTGGAAAGGATCAAACCAGAGTCTGGAAGGACATCCAGTCTTTAGTGTGACGGCAGCCATTAGCATTTAGATAAGAAAATTTTTCGAAAGTTTCTTAGAACGAATACCACTTTGACACAGTTCACATGATGTTTTCCTAAGACTTTTTGATTAAATGGGATTATGCAATGTTATAATATTACTGAGATTTGACGGGAAAAAGAAAGCCTTTACTTTCCTATTTTATTTCTCAGTTAAATAAACCTATAATCTTGAATGGGTTTATACTTTTCCATGGCAAAGATGATATTTGCATTTATATATTCTTATTTCTTTCTTTCAATATTCGTTGCTCTTTATCTGAACAATAAACCGAATGATGATAACATCGTCAGGATATCGGGTTGTGGTAGCTTATTGGGAATGTCCAAGCTCAGCAATCGGTTGGACTGGTGTTCGAGACCAACCCAAGCTCTACTGTATAATTTACAGTAGTGTCTGCAACCTTACCATACTCGTGAGGTAAGAACAGAGGGTTTGGGGATCCTGTAGGTTTATTTGCTGAGTTATCAGCAGCCATTGCCTGGCCCTACCTGATCATAACTTGATGGAGACGGGTCTTGGGTGCTGATCCTATGTATATATTACCATTCTCTAAGGATTATCCTTTCTCTATGGCATTCTCCTATCGCTAGCCCTTGCCATTCACGATCGACCTTTAAACCTTCAAACTTGTAGACGATAACGACTAAAATCAAGTAATTCGATTTCCACTGAGCATACGACGTTACATTTGATAGTAAAATACACAAACACTGTAAAACAAATTTAAGTATCATAAACGGGAAATAATTAATCAATCTTAATTACTGAGCGTTATTGAGCTCACATCTCCTTATAATTCAGGCGGGTGAGCGCTCGAGTAAGAAGAGACCAACCATGAATTCATGCCATTCACCGCATGGCCTACTTTACGCTAATTCCTTTGAGTATGAGAAATTGAGAAATGTCCTGGAACTCTAAGGGGATATTGGAATCCGGAAAAAGGAGAAGTTTAAAAATTAAACTGCTGTTCATTGGTGGTAACTTCTTGCCGTGAATATCATGGAAAAAACAAACAATTATTATTATTATTATTATTATTATTATTATTATTATTATTATTATTATTATTATCATTATTATTATTATTATCATGATAACACAAATTAATACAATAAGAGATAAGCGACCCCCTTGAGAGGACTTGTCTAATTCAGGACATTATTGAATAAAAAAGTCAATCATCCCCCTGGAAATAAATCTTTCGAATTGAATAAGCGAAGATCATCACTAAATATTTTTCCCTTTTTTTGTCTATCGATATCGACGATACATTTTGAATACATGAAGCCATTACAGTCCTTTAAAATGTATTTTGTAATAATCAAATTGTCTCAATATGGTAACAGTTTTTTTTTTCTTTTTTTCTTTCTTAACCATCTTTCATGTTTCTTCTGTCTTTTGAGGGTAATATCTAAGAATACCTTCTTATATTCTTCATCATTAAATGGAATCAATGGATTAAGATAAACCGCGTGATTTAAAAGCAGGAATGCGAATTGAATTGAAGCTTCCATCTTTTGATATGGAAAACTGTGAAAGGATTTAGCGGTGAAAAACTCAACTGAACAATATTAAAGTCTTTAAAGCAGTTGAATAAAGAATTTATCTAATATCATTACATTTTAATTTTTGCATACCGATAAGTAAAGGGAGTCTGACCTATAGAGTGTTGTCTGATTCATAAATGATTATTATCATTTCAGATAAAATTATTGATATTGGGAGAGAAATAATCAAATTGGACTTCTATTTCGTTGCCGGAAAGTTGATGTTTTTTTTTTTTTTTTTTTTTTTTTTTTTTTTTTTTTTTTTTTTTTTTTTTTTTTTTTTTTTTTTTAATATAATGCATAACCTAATTATTATCACTAGATTTAGGAATTAGAATATTTTAATGGATGCTTGCAGTAATTATTTTTTTTTTTGCTGTAATATAGAATTATAATCAATTATTTTAAATGGTGAAAATATTTAGTAAAACAATATCACTAAGGAAGTATTTATATTTATATATATATTTATATTTATATATATATATATATATATATATATATATATATATGTATATATATATAAATATATATATATATATATATATATATATATATATATATATATATATACATATATATATATATATATATATATATATATATACATATATATATTTATGTATATATATATATGT
>NC_090728.1:115141595-115144095 GCF_036898095.1 Palaemon carinicauda | reverse complement strand
TGTGTGATTTCGCCTGGGGCTCTGATCCCGAGGTCGTTAAGAGAATCCAGACATTAATGTATCAAAAATATATATGGCTTATTTGAATATGAAAAACACGTAAAAATGTGCAAAATTTATCATTAATTGAATGCCAAGTAACAAACTACCAATTGGCTACGATGGTGAAGATGGGTTGATTTCAATTCTAAGTACAAAATACCTGAATTCGACAGGTATAAGTACAGAAGAATTGTCATTGACTTTTTATCTTTCTTCGTGGCCAAGTGGCTTAGTCACTGTCTATACAAGCTTGCCGACCAGGGTTCGATTCCCGGCCGGAGCCAAGCTCTTGTCTTTGTGTGATTTCGCCTGGGGCTCTGATCCCGAGGTCGTTAAGAGAATCCAGACATTAATGTATCAAAAATATATATGGCTTATTTGAATATGAAAAACACGTAAAAATGTGCAAAATTTATCATTAATTGAATGCCAAGTAACAAACTACCAATTGGCTACGATGGTGAAGATGGGTTGATTTCAATTCTAAGTACAAAATACCTGAATTCGACAGGTATAAGTACAGAAGAATTGTCATTGACTTTTTATCTTTCTTCGTGGCCAAGTGGCTTAGTCACTGTCTATACAAGCTTGCCGACCAGGGTTCGATTCCCGGCCGGAGCCAAGCTCTTGTCTTTGTGTGATTTCGCCTGGGGCTCTGATCCCGAGGTCGTTAAGAGAATCCAGACATTAATGTATCAAAAATATATATGGCTTATTTGAATATATATATATATATATATATATATATATATATATATATATATATATATATATATATATATATATATATATATATATATTCAAAATGGTTAATCTTTCCATCATGAAATAATAGAATCTTTGCGTTATAATAAAGTGCACTGTTAAAAATTTGCCGTAAAAATACGGTAAAAAACCTGGAATAAATGTTGCCACTCATTTACTGTTTTAAAAAAATGAATCTATTAACGTAAAGGAGTGATATTACGGCACAAACCCGGTAAAGATGAAAACAAAGTAGTGTAAAAGTACAGTCGCCAGCATTTTACTGAAATACGCCTCACACAGTACAATTTTACGGAGAATTTCCGATTAAAATTACTGATTTTTTTTTTCCAACAGTGTGCTTTGAACACAACTTTAACATTTCTTCTTTTAGTTTATTCCAAAAGTCTTGTGACAGGGAAGCGAATGTCAAAATCTTTGTGCAGAAATGTGTATCATATTTTTTATTAGTTTTGTTTTTTTTATTTTGCATGAATTTCCGGAAAGGGTAAACTGGAATCGACAGAAAATGTGAATAAAGGTTCATGAAGTTTTTATACACCCATAAAAAACTTATAACTAATAAGATTCAATGATATTTCCAAATATCAGCCAACGTATAAGAACATCAGCCAATGTTTCTAGAAGGTCATGTAAAGAAGAGAGAATGGAAACAACTATGATGAATGATCTATGGAAATGAGACTGTAAGGAATGAGTGATCACACTACTGTCATCGTATACTTAGGAATTTCAAAAGTATTTATCAGTAACGATGGTGAGCTACTAGATTAGAGAAAGAGAAAAAAACCCATAACTCATTAAGATTCAAGCCCTTGCCTCTATAAGGGCATGCAACAGTATGGAATCTCTCACCTTCCATAAGAAAGGTTTTGTATTCACCTGCAGAAATGTTTTCCATCGAACAGCGCTTATTTTTAGAATATGGAGGCCATTGGTGTTCCTTGTAGAAGCTCTCTTTCATCTTTGCTTTGAATAACCCCAATATATATATATATATATATATATATATATATATATATATATATATATATGTATATATATATATATATATATATATATACAATATATATATATATATATATATATATATATATATATATATATATATATACATATATATATATATATATATATATATATATATATATATATATATATATATATATATATATATATATATTTATTCATGTATACATACAAACACACAGACACACACACACATATATATATATATATATATATATATATATATATATATATATATATATATATATATGTGTGTGTGTGTGTGTGTGTGTGTGTGTGTGTATGTGTGTGTGTGTATGTGCAAATTTGTATTGAGTTGAAACCTTTGACTTGAGTCATTATAATTATTATAAGTCTGTTATGTAATTTTTTTTACCTAACGTTTGAGTATTGATAAATTTGATACACTGTTATTCGATCGATGTTATATAATGTTAGTGCAACCACAGAGTTGAGGGAAAACGTAAGTTATAAAGTAAACAAATACACTTAAATATACTCTATGTATGATCTCTTATCCAATTTTAATGGTCATTAAGAGTTCTATCTATTATTTTCTTCCTGAGCTGATCGTTGCCAAGTTGATTCTCCAACATGTGTGGAAGTGGGTCGCCTGGTTGCTATTAGAAATTGCTTAACATATATTTATTCATGTTTTGAAGAC
>NC_090728.1:115116595-115136595 GCF_036898095.1 Palaemon carinicauda | reverse complement strand
CGAGTCCTACTCATTATCATAGTGGTTAGAGCTTCATGGTAGATAAAAGAATCTTTGAACTCGTCACCATCTATTAAGAATTTATAACATAAATGGCGACCGTGACAGGATCTATTACCAGACATTAACGTTCACAGGAAAAGTGGGAAGAAAGTTTTGCTTGATAGGCTTTTAAGTGATAGGAGTATTTTCTTGCCCTCTCCCCCCCCTCTCTCTCTCTCTCTCTCCTCTCTCTCTCTCTCTCTCTCTCTTCTCTCTCTCTCTCTCTCTCTCTCTCTCTCTCTCTCTCTCATTCCCCTTTTAACTTAGAATATGCCTTATTTCGCGCTTCAAGTTGAGGAGGCTGCGGCCGAATTTCTATATAGCCCTGATTGTGAAGCAAGAGACCTCTACCCCCAAGACACTGGAAGACAATGGTACAATGGCTATAGCACTACCCAAGATTAGAGAACGATGCTTTGATATTGACGTGACATTCTTCTAGAAGAGCTGCTTACCATAATTAAGGAATCTCTTCTATTCTTACCAAGAGGAAAGTAACCACTGAACTTTTATGGTGTAGCAGTTAACGTTTTGAGAGAGAAGAATTGTTTGTTAATGTCAGTGTTGTCAGGTGTATGAGGCAGAGGAGAATGTGTATAGAAAAGGCCAGACTATTCGGTGTACGTGTAGGCAAATGATAAAATGAGCTGTAACCATAGTGAGGGAACCAATGTAGTACTCTTGGGGCAGTCAAAGGACTCAATAACACTCAAGAGGTAGTATCTCAACGAATGGATGGTGCCATGGCCCACGTACTACCTTTAGATGAACATTACACTATGTTTATTAAAAAAAAAAAAAAAGTGAGAGAAAGAGGATTTAGATTTCCTATTACTCGCGGTAATATAAAATGATTATCGATTAATATCATTCAGCACATTGATAGACTTTCAATTGACAATGCACGATTAAAAGTGCATAACCAAAATGCATGGGTAAAAAGCATGATTTGCTAAGCATAATGCCACCTGAAGAGGCATGCAATGGCAACCAGTTCCTAAAACATAATTATGATCTTATAAAGGGGGTTTAAGCATCTGGAGTTGATGGGATTACAATGGAGATGGTTCTGTAGGGTGCTGTTCTTATTATTAGGCTGACGACCGGGTTTTGTAAGGTATGCAGATAGGAAATATTTTAAAGGAGTTATGTTGCACAGTAAAAATGTAATTGTAAGGCAATTAAACCGAAATATGTTAAAAGGAAGGTGTATGATACGATTATGATGAAGAAATTAAGGCTTTAAAGGATGAAAAGGAAATAAATAGTGAGTTCAACACCAAACGCCCCAAATAAAGTTGTATGGACTAGATTGGTTATGAAAGACTCCAGTGAAAAAAACTGTAACTGCTGAGAGAGAGAGAGAGAGAGAGAGAGAGAGAGAGAGAGAGAGAGAGAGAGAGAGAGAGAGAGAGAGGAGCATTGGCAAGGATGTCGTACGTTTCAATCGGTTCGGTTGAGTGAGGTAAGTGACCTTGGAGCTTAGGAAAGTCTGAAATCAAGATTCTGATTCCCGTCCTGCGTAAGGATAGGTTAGGTTAGGATACATTAACTAAGACCCTTTATCTAGGTAGGGGATACTTTTTCGAGTCAATCAATGTTGATCTTGTTTACCCTTTTCTGGACGTTTATAACATTCTTTGACCATTATCAGCAACTGTTAGGAATCATACTAGTTTTGAACTTTGTCCTCAATATCCATTCTTTTTATCCTATAACTTTAAATAATATAAAGGCCATTCTACCAGTCACCCTTACCCCCATAAACGTAAACACACACCAAAGTAGTGAATTAATTGCTGTTATTATCTCATTTTGATTTAAACGTAACTGGCTATAAAGATTTCCTTTTATTCAATCGTCAAACAACTGGGAGAGAAACTGTTGAAACATGTGTTTTCACTTTGTCTAAATGTCATTGAAAATGTAGTTTATTACACGCAGTGCTAAAAAAAAACTCACACGGAAATGGATTTCGGTATGTACAGTATAATCGTAAAGTTTTACAATCAGAAAAATTAAGAGTAAATTTAACTTTTGCATTGTTATTTATACTTTTTTTTATTTGAAGGGTAGAATATGTACATGTAAATTACTGGAAAACTTTAATTTGATAAGTATACGTATGTAACAAGAGAACTGATACAAATCCGTTATTAATAACCTCTTAATTTCTTAATCATAAATTCATCTCGTGATATATTGCATAAAACGTCAGTAAAATGTGTTTGATTTAATAATCCCCGAGGTGATGTCAACCTGCATGTCACTCCAATAACTCCTCCCAACTTCGTTGGCGGACGTAAAAACAGCAAGCATAGTAATGAACGCTATTTTGACGTATATTAACTTGAATAATGTACCATTTTGGCAAGAAAACAGTTACCTCAAGCGTATACTTTTGATTACCATAATACCTAACTTTGCAGTGGAAACAATCGGAGCTATGCTGAACTCAATGTAATAGGAAACAAACAATTGGGAGGACCAGATGAATGCTAAAAAATTAGACAAAATTAATAAAAGCAACTGTGACAAAGAAAAGATAGCCTAAACATTTTGTTGGTATTGCATATACAGAGATATGTCTATCAATATAGATATACGTATATAAAGCAAGAGTGCAAAAAAATGTAGATTACGAAGATTACATGATAATAAAGGTCATTGGAGACCATAACCACATTGTTATATGTTAGTGCAAAATTTGCACAAAATCAAATGAAAGATGCATCTTTTGAAACCCAGGACTCCTCTCTTACTTTGATTATAAGTGAAATTAAGAATTTGCATAAATGTGTCGTAGTTGGACTTTCTTCTGCATCAAATTCAAATCCTAATATACGCCATTGGCAGCAAAAAGAAGATAAATCTCCTTCCAGTCCAACAAACACGGCATGATTAACCGATTCCTAAACAATACGCTAGACTGAGTAATGGGTCGTTATTTCTGCAGTATGACAGAGGATTTTAATATTTGCATCTGAAGATGGATTAAGGAATGTGAAAAACTTTAAAGTATGGGTAGGTGATGGAGTTTTCAGTGTTGTCTAGTTATATATCACCAGTTATATAACTAGCATGTTCAACATAAAGACAGCCAAGTTCCCAGGCTCTTTGCACTACTATCTGAAACCTCTTTCCAACGTTTCTTTTTTATAATAAAACAAAGGTCCTAAAAATATTTTTTAGACCATATCGTGGTCTGTATCAAAAAAATTACATAAATTCTCTAAAGATTTTTTTTTTCTTTACGAAACGGAAGTAACCTGCTGTTTATTTCATTTAGCTTAAAATTTTTACAAACCATACAGTCCAGCTGTATACAAGAAGCGACACCATCCAGACGACGACTATAGTGTAAAAGTACGGTGCTTCCTTACACTGGGATTTTTACCCTAAAAACCTCAGTTGTTGGAGGGTTTGAAAGGTTAATTGATGATTACGAAATCCCAAAAGAAACTGTTTCTTATTTTGCTACAAATTATATTGGAGGTGAACGAGGCCGGGATGAAGGACGAAAAGACTAGATCCACTGTTACCTATAGGTCAACTTACTTTTAATTACTTTAAGGGTGGTTTTTCTGGTCTTATACAAAAGGGGAACATTATTCTCTACAGTCATTTTAACATGTTCGTTCAAAAGCATTCAATATTTCACACTACATATTGCTCGTTTATTGTTAAATTGTCACTATCAAAGCACTCACAGAACGAGAAAGTCTTCAGTTTCCTTTTGAAAGCATTAATATCTTTTATATTTCACATATCTCGGGGCCGCATATTTAAAGGCTCTAGAGCCTGCAATAGGCATACATCTAGGCTCCAATAATTTGAAACCATCTGTAACTATTCTCGTGTCAACACGATTTGTTGGCTTCACAATATGTAGCAATTATTTTAGATATTTTGGACGTGCATTTCTGATAACTTGATGGGTTATTGTACATATTTTGAACTCAATTCTCCCTTTAATAGGAAGCCATCGTAAATCAACAGTATAGGAGTGATCCTATCTCGAAGTGGAACACCTTTCATCAGTCTTGCTCCTCTATTTCTTATGTTTTGTAATTTCTCAAGTTGTACTTTTGGTAAATTGTAATAGATGAAGATACAGTAGTCAATCCTGGTAATAACTTAGTTTATCAAGAGTTTCTTTGTCGAATAATCATTCAGGTACTTCTTTATAAATGCAATGTTCCTAAGATGATAACCAGCAGTTTCACTACATTATTTTTGGGGGCATTGGAAGACATGTTACAGTCAAGAGATATGCCTAGTTCACAAACTTTACTATATATCGTGTAGAGTCGTTATTTATGTTTATTTGAATATAACCCAAGTTTTCTACGATGTTTTTCTTTCCAATCACCATACACTCAGTTTTAATTTCATTTAATTTTAGTTGTTTGATTGCGATCATTCCCTAACACTGCCAAGAACTCGGTTTAGATTTTCAGTAATGTCGTTTATATCATTTAAGGAGAAGTAAAATTGTGTATCATCTGCAAATAGTCTGAGCTTCACACCAGGCCTTTGTAATATTTTCAATAGACCAAAAGTATAGATTCAAAATAAGATCGGGCCTGGTACACATTCTTGAGGGACCCCTCTGTTTAAAGGTTCATATGATGAATAAGAGTTTTCAATCTCGACACTGTAATTTCTGTCAACCAAGTGGTCTTTTAGGTATTCGAAGAGGTAGCAATAAGATCGAGTAATTTTAAAATACCACATTTATTTTCATCCACCATTTCCAACATATCATTTATATTAGAACAGATAGCTGTCTCCGTAGAGTATGACTTTCTTTAAGCAGTCTATTTTTTTTAGTAGTTGTGTGGCAAAGCTTCTAGTTTTTCTAAATGACTAATTAGTTGTTCAAGAATTACGTATTCTTTTACTTTTGAAATGAAGGATACATTCGAAATAGGTCTATACGAGCTTAATTCCTGATAATCTAAAGCATTTTTTTTTTTCAGAACAGGCGTGCCTATAGCTATTTTCTCAGGCTTGGGAAACTTAACACTCATCAATGCTTGTATTTGCTATTCTAAATAGCTATATCAACTAGACTAAAAAAGTTTCTTTCTCCAGTTAGTTTAGATATTGGCATTGGGTCGATAGCACAGTTTATTTCCTTTCCTATCTTGATAATCCTGGTGATATCGCCTTATGTTATATTATTGAATCTCTTGACTTTTATCTGTGTAACTGGTGCAGCATTAATCTGATGTTGAATGTTTGCAAATGGCCTTGTTATATTTTCTATTTTGTTTTTAAATGATACTAGAAAATTATTTGCTAGTTTCTGGTCACTGCACCCCTATGGTAGCCTTGTTTTCACTTGAATTTCCCATTATACCATTCAGGAGAGGATATAACTTATCTATGTCTGTTGCTGCTTCGCAGATCTTTTTCCTATGACATTTGCTTTTTTCCTTCTTTGGCACATTGCAGTTTTGTATTCTACCCATGTACTTTCAGTTTTAAACCGATTCCACTTTCTTAACGTCTTTTCTCCATGAAACCAAGGAGATTGGTCTCTAACAATTATGGTCTTTTCCATCAGTGGACACAGCGTATCATATTCCCTTTTACTCACCCTATTATATATGGTCATAAGGCAGTCAACATACATAGCGCCCAGCAAACGTTGGTTGTCATGATCGTAGGGAAGCTGATAGCATCATTTATTTTCGTTATAACTTCTTTAATAAATACAAAAGGAGAGAAGTTTGAATTATATCTAAAGTTTATTTTCTTCACAACTACGTCTTTTTGTAGAGATAGTCTAAACGTAACAAGTTTGTGCACTGAAGAGATAGTGCATTTCTCTTCTACATTTATATCACATAAAAGGTTATTCATTCCATCACTTAAAACTAGGTTCATCACATGCCCGGTCAAAGTAGTTACACATTCCACATTATTCACCAATTGATATGATTCCCATAGCTTACAAACTGGTAAAGCATCAAAATTTGATGCGCCATCCATTCTAAGATTGAAGTCTCCATAAATAACTGAATTCTTTTTCCATGATAATCATCTCAATGAATACACTGAATTCTTAAAAGTAGACACTAGTATTTGTTCTCGGATGTTTGTAAACTGTTACAATAGACATTTTTTTTTGTAAATGTACTAAAAGTTTATTTCTATATATTTGAGGCTTGTTACACTAGTTGTCTTTAACATCTTGAGATTTGAGTAACACTTATGAATGAAGAGCCCGACACCCCCACCAAACCTGCTCTCTCTCTCAGAAAATGAAAGAAGGCGTGTGTGTGAGAAGTTATTTCAGACATCTTTGCCTTGTCAAAGTTATTTAACCATGTTTCAAATCATGATAATATGTCCAAATATTTCTCAATTATCAATTCTCGAATTTGAATAGTTTTATTACCAACAAATTATATATTAAGATAGCCACAGTCTGTGACATCTTCAGTATCCTTGGTTAGTATTCTCTGCTACTCCTTTCAATTCCATATCGAAAGCTTTACAATTTCTTGAGTTCAATTTGTGGTCACTTGGTTTGTTTAAGTTAGTGCAGTCTATACGTTTTACTTGTTGCGAATTACATTCTTTGGTGGAATATTTTTCTGAACATTTCCCGCAAACTTTGTCATCAGTCTTACACTTACTATCTTTTTCAAAATGTCCATACATCTGACAGTGGTAGCAGGTGATCGCGTGGTACCTATCAAGTATGTCATAAGTACCCCAGTGCAACGTAACTTTGTCACCATTATCATGTATAGCCCTCCGATCTTCAGGATCACATTTAAACAAATAGTGGGCAGTCCCAAATGCAGCACTTTCCTTGAATTCCAGACTTATTTTCTCTTCTATGTTTTGGATATGATCCAGGCGTTGATTTCTCTTAATCTAAGTATTTACGACTTCATATTCACCGTTGTATACATTGCATATCATTATTTTTGGTTTTAGTTTTCCAATTTTCCACGTCTCAGTGTCGGCAACCATGATTAGAATATTGTTTGCTGCTTCCTCTCTGATCTTTTCCTCAGCAAAGTTTACAACAATATTACCATTTGAAGTCGACTTCGTATTAATAATTGGAATAAGTTTAAGTGCACTTTCAGTGATTTTAGTTGATGGTTTAGTCGATTTAATTACCAGTAGATTTTTTCCTTAACTTTGTGAGCATATGTAATTTTCTCTGGTTTTAGGTCCATCAGTATTTGAAGTGTGAACTTGATTGATTCCACTTTCTTTGCTAGATTATCAACTTTCTCAGTGAGATCAATGGTCTGGGTGAAATTTGCTACTTCCGCAATGAGTTCTGCAATTCAGTGTTTCAATTCAGCAATTGTCCCTTCATATCCGTTTATATTAAAGTCTTTCATTTTCAACTTCTCCATTTTCCATATAGTTGTCGTGGCCATAATATCACAAGTAAATGAAACATTGAAGAATTGTGGTAATGTTGATGAACTCTTCTGCTGTTTTCGCTCGGTTAATAGACACCACGTCAGCTTTGACTAGCTGATGATTAGACCATTTGTTGTTTCCGACTTTGTCGCTGCAGGAAAGGAGGGCGGAGACTACTAGCAAGGAAACCGTTGACATTTGAAGAGGGTACCCATACCTAGGACGCCCCAGGCAAGATGGCATCAACCCGTTCTGGCGCACATGAATCACACCGCCCAAAGACTACCACGCCTTGGATCAGTTTGAAGATAGCCACGACTAACGGCTAACGTCCTTTCCCGTTTGTACCCGTACTCAAAGATAACAACTTGTGTTTTGTTGCCATGTTAACGTAACTTATATTGGTCTCCCTTTGCTGTAGTCTCATAAACGCCCTAACCTAGATTTGTATTAAATACCTGTAAGATCACTCATTCAGTAGGGCTATTCATTTAAAGAAATTGACTTTTTAATGACTTTTAATGACTTTCGTTGCTACCACTGATGATTTGTTTGTTGAAGTTATGACGAGTGCCCAATAATTATGTAATCCTCTAATTGAAAATATATATAGTTGAAAGAACAGAATCGCATCTGCCTTATCCCTCTCTCCTTAATTTATTAGTAATAATTGTTTGACCCTCATTTGGGACAATAATGACTTCATCTAGACAGAGTGAAAAAATCTATTTCAAGTTTGTTAGGTCTTCATCGCTGATGTTTGCCTCTAAAAACACACACTTCTTGTGGTAACACCTGTTACAGCCAAATCTTATCCACTTTTTCCCGTCGCCCCTCGAAAGACCACACAGGGGGCAGTTAGCCATGGTGTACTTTTACTTTCACTTTAGCCTCTCCATAAGATGAGCTAAATATTTTCAAAGCTTTTACAAATGAGAACATAAGCTGAAACACAGCTCAGGGTGAGAATTCGATGAACACCACAATAACAATTCTTCACTCGGCAACGTTTCAAACACTATATGAACATGCCTGAAAGGTCAATCAATGAAATGTCATGGACCAATAATAACATATAGGGGTTTCATAGCTCCCTTAGAATATCTGATACAAGCTCACACCCAAAATTATAGAAATTTAGTTACACCTTAAAAAACGAGGAAACGCTACCAAGACCAAAAATAATACAAATACATTGCGATAACCCAAGTTCCAAGAAAAAAAAAGTATTAGGACTATGCGCAGAAGATTTCTGAAAATATTAATCTCTACGACCCTAAATTTCCTTTAAGCTATTACCCATAACTTAAAACTAATGCAGTGCAAGTGTTATTATCATGTAAGTAAATGAGGAATTCTAACTGAGTGATTGTGTTTTTTTTTTCTTATTTGCGTAATAATTTATCATAAAGGGCAAACCTTTATAAAAGGCAAACCTTTATATAAGTAGTGAAGGGATTATTCAAAACTAGAATTATCATTATTATTACTATGTAAGTTACCACTCCAATAAAAAGATTTCCTATGATTAAAATATAAACAAATCTGTGCTTTTGGTTGCATATTGTCCTTGTAGTGAAAAAACCTAGCAATGAACTATCTGGTAGCGAAGTGTCTGTTAACAAACTTTCCAATAGCGTAGTGTCTGCTAACAGAATAACCGGATAATAATGGTAGAGTAGGTAAATGTCCTATTACCATTTCTTGCAACTCCTCAAGTCGTTCTTGTGTTACTCTAAAGCCTAGCAGAAGCATGTCAGCACAGCATGTGGCATTCAGGTTCTAAATAGCTATAGGAAAAAGCAGTAGCAAGGACTGTTTAGTGGCCATAACCAAAGCCTTCACGATACTGTTGACAATGATGACCAGGAAAACCCTCATGTTTTGAAGGTCCCTGTAATCTTGCCAATACTGGAACCATAGGACCTACAGTACCCTCCATGAGGCAGTCCTCCCACGGTTCCACTGTGTGTACCTTTCAATCACCCATCAATCTTTCTTATCTCAAAATAGACTAATAATTGTGTACCTAATATGGAATTAGAGTTTCTTTAGCAGTTTCATGGAAGCAGATCAGAGAATGGAGAGCTAAAGAAGATGGAAATCGAAATCAGGGCACAGGAGGTTGTGTGTCAATAAGCACGGCTGTGGCATGCTGCATCCTAGTGATGTGACCAAATCTTTTTTCTCTGCATTTGAGAAACTACTCACGGATCTGTGAGTATCACAAGAAGGCTTGGGTACTTAGCTGGCATTCACCTTGCCAGCTAAGTTGACCAGGAAAGACTTACAAACGTATACCAACCTAACTGTACAGGAAAGCCAGGATTATTCCACTGCTAAGGATAGGGTTCTAAATACTATGGTACTCGTCCCTGATGCATATCGAATAGGGAAGGAAACAAGACGCATATTGCATTGGCTTGTAAAGTGACCATAGCCTACGAATGATGTATCAACTTTACACTTCCCATCAAGAAGGCATACCATTAAGCAAGCACACATACTTAGAGCAGATCCTGAACACTGTATCAGGAGAGGCACGTAACTACCTTGAAAAGTGAATATGGTACATTCGGCTGCCATTTTAGCAGATGAATGAAAAGTACCCACTAGGCTAAGGAAAGTTTGTCCAAAGTAAGGAACTAAAGGGGATTACGGTACGTTCTGCTGCAATTTTAGCAGATGAATGTAAACTATACACTGGGATGAGAAGACCTTGACCAAAGCTATTTTAACCAAACTCATTGGTTAAGTAAGCTCTAAAATGGACTAAAAAGCCCCATTTTTTTTTCTCTAAACCTCTCGCCTATGGAGGACATCAGTGGACGCACCTACAGTGCCATGGGATTTTGCACCCGATCTTCATATAGTCACCTCTTTGAGAGGCAGCCTTGCCTCTTGAGAGGTGCTCCCTGTGAGGTCCAAAGGTAAAAGGTGTACTCACTGTGGCAAACAAGGACATGAAAATGTCAGTGCCACTCAAAGAATAAGGGCCCAGTGAAGCGGGTACACTTTAGCATGACAGAAAAAAAAGAAAGGAAAAAGAAAGCAAGTGTTAGTGTACGGAAGGCAGCCTTCCAGCATAGTGGTTCTGTGTCACTGCAGGAACAAGAAGCTGCCCCTACTATGGTTAGGATTCATTGTTATATTAGAGCAGAGCCTACCATTTTATATCATTCAGTATTTCTGTTTATTAAATTTTCGAGCTTCAGAGAGATGGTACCAGTTGCTTGTGTGTCAGGTCAAGAAACCTCACCTCTATAAACAGACTATCTGGAGTCCTCCTTCCAGTCTGGGTTAGTGCAGGTGGCAACCATCGTCAAAGAGCTTATTCCAAGAGTTCAGGTTATCTTAGATAATGATTTTGCAGGGATCACTTGTTACAATCTCTCTCTCCAAGTGCGTTCCCTTCTAGTTTTGAATAAGGGCCCTGAGGTTTTTAAAGGATAGTTTCATAAGTTCCCATGGTTACAAAACCCAAATTTTTAGGAGAGGTGTTCTTGCACATAGATGCCAGCGACTGAACAGCTGGTAGTGTACTTCTGAAGAGAGGGATGGTTGATTTGAATACCGCGTGGCTTATTTCTCCAGGAAATTTAGGAAATTCAAGAACTATGACACAATAAAAACATAAGGTTATTAGCTATTTTATGTAATTAAAGTAAAGTGAACTCATAGATTACAATGGACAGTTGGTTCACCTCGCTTTGAGGAACTACACCCTGTCACAATCCAACTGCAAGGTGATTTCCTATGTGTAGCATCACCCACCTCCGCCATCTCTCTCTAGAGTATCTCTTAGGTTACTCGTAATGCAGTGAAGGTAGGACTGATTGATTGATTTGAGGTTTTCAGGCATCCTGATGTGGTGAGGGTATGACATGGTGCTCTTCCCTAGAGCGAGATGTGCCAGGATTTCATGTGCCCAACTGTACGATGCACTAAAGTTCCTGGACAAGGATATAAAAGACGGCGCAGCCCAATAAAAAATACTAAAGAACAGAAAATGATAGTTTACATATACAAAAAATAGGAACCTTAAAATATGAAGAAAATCCAACAAACAAATGGCTGACCGCTGAGACTAGGTACACTTTCAGCTGGGACCGAGTTTACAGCATATCAAGATTTAAGATTACTGTAGCCCTTAAAAACCCCAACTCGCTAAAAACAATAGAAACAGAAAGAAAATTATATGTAAAAGACTTCGATTTAATCCAGAATTTCAAAATGACGAAAAGATAATTTTCACGAGCAATATCGAACAAATATGGTTATTATCTAAGAAATATCGCAGGTAATGATTGACGTCATATTCAAATGAGACCTATAACGTCTTGGAATAGTTTATGATTTTAGAATTATTATTTATATAAATTTATCAGCAATTGAGCTCATTAGCTGATTATTATTTTTCACCTTATGACAGCTGTATTGAAACGCGTCTTTTTAGCCACTGATATTTAAAGCTTACTTCTGATTCTCATTATGAAATATTGATTACATCCATTATTAAGTCACAAGAATAATAAAGGTCTTTGATACCTAGTAATTAAGAAAGTTATTAAATATTTAGCAAAGCGGACTGTAAATTAATATAAGAATATTCATACAACTTTAATATATTGAATTAACCTAAATTTCCCATAAAAAATGTTAACTAGTTGGTTTCTCATGATCTATAGCCTGTGATGAATGGCCTCATCAGTGGAAAGATTTAAAGGTAATAGAGTCACCCACTAATTAAAAGTAATTAATACACGTCACTGGCACTATCGAGAATAGCTGGATTTTATATGACAGATCTCAACGGTTGATTAAATGAAATGTATTTTCTTATTAAAAATTAGATCGGGTAAAGAGAATAAAAGAGAAAAAATAGAAATTGAGATTGAAGGAGTAGTAAAGAGGAGTGTAAGGGAGAGAAACGGGTAGGGCATGAAGAGGTGAAGAAGGGAATGGGTACGGCAAGGCAATGCATTAGATAGGGAAGGATTTGTATGGGATATCAGGTGCATGGCGATAGATAGAGTAGAAAAATAGGACTGAGCTACTTTGTTATTCCATGGAACCTTACGATAAGATATATGCAATCAGCATTGTTGTTAACGTTTTAATATCAGGTTTTCCATCAATGGGTTAAAATGGTAATAAGATCACTGCTGATAGAATCTAAACTTTATTCCACCTGGTCTCAAACATCTCTTCCATCTCTGTTTTGGGTATTTACCGACTGAATTCCTATCTGATTCAGGTATTCATTCCTGATTTTCCGGCTTAATACTACTCTTTGTTCTGCTGCTTCCCATCTACTATATTCCAGACGAACATTCTCAGCCTAAGCTATTTGAATCGTTGAAATCTATAGATCCAGGGATGTGTAAACACGATCAATCCATTTACAAGATGGTGTAATCAGCGAGAGAGGTCTCTTTGACAAGTCTTATGATACTAAATTCATGTTTGTTCCTCTTCACAAATTTTACGGCAGCTTCCCCCAACTGTAATATGATCTCCCTACGAAATGTAACAAGGGACCTTGTCTTGGTATGTTATGTCTCCATAAAGATATGAAATTCTATTTTCTAGTTCCTTGACCTCACTGCATAGAGATGTACTAGCTTAACATATTCTAAGCATATATATTTCCTGCTATGTGCTGAGAGAAACCTACTTAATAACAGTCTAGATATCTCTATGATGGTACTATTCTCACAATCCTCTTAATACCAGATTTAAGTTCCCAGTATAAAAACGTGTATTAAGAAAGTTTGCATTCTGTATTTCTCAGAAGGGTGTACCAACCGTGTGTCACACGATTGTACGTAGTGACGACATTTCATTTTGTGTATATGTTATGCTTGTATCTTCGCTCTCCCCTCGCACTAAAAAGAACCTAAAATAACACGTATCTTTTTCTCACCGTTAACTTTTAACCGGTGTGGTATCAGTTGAACAGGAAATTTCCTGTTGCATTGAACCTGAAATAATGTGTCTGTTTTTCTCACCGTTAACTGTTAACTGGTACGGTGTCGGTTGAACAAGAAATTTCCTGTTGCATTAAGTTTTTGTATATGATGGTGAGTGTCTGTAATAAAGTTACTCAATTGCTTTCATCCTGTCTTTGAGTCACAACCTTCTCTCGGCTCGGCACATTGGTGACCCCGGAAGTCGACTCGCTCCATCATCACTCACCCCTCCGTCGTTGGTACTATGGCAAACTCTATGGAAGTTCACGCTGCGGCTCCCCCATTGAAACTTTCGTCATTTGCCAGCGGAGAGGCGTTTGCTTGGTTTCAGCGCGCAGAAGTCCAGGTTCGCATCAAGGTCTTGACTCGCTCAACCCCCAAAGCAGATTATGTTCTCGCCGCGATACCCGAGGACACCTTCCTGGAAATATCCGACTAGCTTTGTGAACAAGGAGACACCTCAATAGCGTATGATAACCTCAAAACATACCTTCCGCAGCAGTACTCGCCGTCGCCACCCGCCCGTATAGCAAAGCTTTTTCAGCTCTCTCAACAACCGTTGGGGGACCAAAGGGCTTCGCTCGCCCTCAGGGAAATGACCAGTATCGCTCGCCTTCAACCTGTCGAGGCAGACCGCTCTCCTCGTGAGGTGAACCTACTTCGTGCCCTTTGGATACGCCGTTTATCCGGACCTATACGTGCTGCCATACCCGATGTCGATAGTTTACCCATAGAGGACTTGATGACCAAAGCCGACGCCCTTATGGACAGCCACTTCCAGACCTCCAACAACGCCTCCACCCCTGACGAAGAGGATGCCTATTCAACCTCAACTGAAGCTGACATGAATGCCTTAGGACATACACGCCTACCGCGTGACATTCCGATGCGCCGACAAAGCCACCCACCACCTGCCACTCGCTCGCGCCCTAACCAACGGCTTCTACAGCCACCTACTGCCTCCCATCCGCCGCAGTTTTGCTACTACCACACCAGATTAGGGGCAACGGCGAAGAAATGTACCAAGGATTGTCAGTGGCCAAAAAACGTGTATGTAGGCCATTGCTTATGGCGGTGGCCTCCCGGGTTGCTAATCTTTTCTTTTTATATGCAGCTGGAACGGGCGTGCGATTTTTGGTAGACACGGGTGCTTGTCGTTCTCTTTTGCCAAGGAACTCTTCATGACACGACGTAGTCTGTCTATGTGTGCTGACGTCCACTTGGTAGCTGCCAACGGATCTGCGATACCCACCTGCGGTTACGAGAACCTCACATTATCGTTTCGAATAGGTAAATTGAATTGGAAGTTTTTCGTTGCTGATGTCACATTGCCAATCCTCGGTGCGGATTTTCTCTCTCATTTCCCCCTTCGGGTCGATGTCGCCCACCGACGATTGGTCAACGCAGACTCGTACTTGTCGATACCTCTTCAACTCGGCCCCTCCAACCTCGCTCTCCACATCAGTGCACCCACGGATGCCTACACCCACTTCCTCTCGTCGTACCCGGAAGTTTTCCGTCCAGAACTTCGCTAAACGTCCACGGCTCCTGCCAAGCATGGTATTTATCATCATAGCAAGATGACGGGACCCCCAGTTTTCGCAAAATTCAGACGTTTGGCACCGGAACGATTGGCAGCCGCCAAACAGATGTTCGCCGAAATGGAGGAAATGGGCCTTTGCCAAAAGGCCTCTAGCCCATGGTCGTCACCCTTACATATCGTTCTGAAGAAAGACGGCTCCTTCCGTCCGTGTGGGGATTACAGGCGCCTGAACATGCAAACAGAACCGGATCACTAACCCCTCCCAAACATCGCCGATGTGACCTACCTGCACAAAGCGAAGGTTTTCTCTACGCTCAACCTTTTTAAGGGGTATTATCTGGTGCCTAAAAACCCAGAAGATATCCCCAAGACTGCCATCACCACTCCCTCCAGTACGAAAACCTTCAATTACTCCTGTTTTGGCCTTCGTAATACTGGGTCCACGTTTCAACGTCTCATGGATGGCATCTTAGGGGATCTCGCCTTCTGTGTATGCTATGTTGACAACATACTTGTGTTTTCCTCCTCAAAAGAGGAACACTTCCGTCACCTGCACATCGTGCTTGACTGCCTGCAACAAAACGGCCTTGTGGTCCAGAACGAGAAGTGTACATTTGGCGCCAATGAAGTGTCGTTCTTAGGGCACCGCATCACTCATGAACGAGTCCATCCCCTCCCTGAGAAAGTAGCAGCCCTTCAGGAATTCCCCGCGCCCTCGACCGTTTAAGCTCTGCAGGAATTCTTGGGCATGATCAACTATTATCACCGTTTTCTGTCAGCCATTGTCGCCTCTGTTGCTCCCCTCTACGCCTCCCTCAAGGGCAAGCCAAAGGTCCTGAAGTGGGGTCCCCCTCAAGAAGTGGCCTTCTGCAATGCAAAGAAGGCCCTATCAACCACTGCGGCTCTCACTTTTCCTATCCCACATGCTCCTCTCCTTCTCTCCACCGATGCCAGAGGCATTGATTTTGTTTCAGTACTCGAGCAGGTGGTCAACGGCTTGCCCCGCCCATTGTCCTTCTTCAACAGAAAACTGTCTAAGGCAGAATCGGGTTATTCTACCTTCGATCGCGAATAGCTGGTGGTGCACTTGGCTGTCCGTCACTTTCGCCATTTCTTAGAAGGTACGCCCTTCGTCATTCGCACAGACCACATGCCTCTGGTGCACGCCTTCACTCGACAGTCTGGCCCCTGGTCCGCCCGTCAACGCCAACATCTCCGCCGTGGCTGAATACAATTGCACCCTTCAATATGTTCCTGGAAAAATGAATCCTGTTGCCGATGCCCTGTCAAGAAACACGTTGGCTGTCGTTCAACTGGGATTGGATTACAATGCCCTGGCTGAAGCCCAACGACAGGATTCAGAGTATCAAGCATGTAGGACATCCTGCACGTCCCTCCGTTGGGAAGACTTCCCCCTCGAAGATTCCAACACCACCCTCCTCTGTGACGTCAGTACTAGTAGACCGCGACCTTGGATTCACGCTCCCATGCGCCGGCAGGTGTTGGATTTCATTCACGGCCTTCCATATCCCTCATGCCGTTCTACTGCACAGCTGCTGAAGACGAAGTTCATTTAGCACGGCATTTTTAAGGATGCTGAGGATTGGGTCCGCGCCTGTAATTCTTGCCAAACTTCCAAAGTACATCGACACACGGATTCAGGAATGGGTACCTTTTCTCAACCTCAGCGTCGTTTCGCACACATCCACGTCGACGTTGTGGGCCCCCTACCAACATCATAAAGACATCGTTACCTGTTTACCGTCATCGACCGCTACGCTCATTGGCCTAAAGCCATTCCCATGGAAACTGCAACATCCACTTCATGTACATCTGTGTTAATCTCTGGATGGATTGCAAGATTTGGTATCCCTGAGCTTATTACTTCTGTCAGGGGTACCACTTTCACCTCTCAATTGTGGACATCATAAGCGAATCTCCTGGGCATCACCCTACATCAGACAACTGCCTACAACCCCGCTGCCAATGGAATGGTTGAACGTTTTCATCGCACCTTCAAAGCAGCTTTGATGTCCCGCGGCAAGGATTCCAACTGGTTTACTCAGCTCCCCGGGGTACTCCTGGGACTAAGGACCACTCCTAAAGACACCCTCGACGTCTTGGCAGCTGAAATGGTGTATGGCGATCCGTTGGTCGTCCATGCCGAGTTATTTCCCTCTACAACCTCCTCCGACAATCTCCAGCGCATACGTCACGTCGTGGGAAAATTTACTCCATGCCAACAGACGTACAAGCCCCAGCGAAGCATCACATACCGACAGACTTACACTCTGCAACACTTGTCTTCCTGCGCAATGACACTAGCAAGCCACCACTAACGCCCCCTTACACGGGCCCTTTCCTTGTGATCCGACGCAGTCCGAAAGCATTCCTACTAAACATTCGTGGCAAAGAAGACTGGGTCTCCATTGATTGTCTAAAACCTGCTTATCTCCTGCCAGATGACCAGCATACAGTTCGCCTCTCTAGATCAGGATGCCCTATTTAACATGTACAGTATGTCATTTGTAGTGGGGCGAGCCATGTACCAACCCTGTGTCACACGATCGTACATAGTAACAACATTTCATTTTGTGTATATATTATATTTGTATTTTCACTCTCCCCTCGCAGTAAAAGGAACCTGAAATAACATGTATCTTTTTCTCACCGTTAACTGTTAACCGGTGTGGTATCAGTTGAACAGGAAATTTTCTGTTGCATTGAACCTGAAATAAGGTGTCTGTTTTTCTCACCGTTAACTGTTAACCGGTACTGTGTCGGTTGAACAAGAAATTTCCTATTGCATTGAGTTTTTGTATATAAAGGCGAGTGTCTTTAATAAAGTTACTCAGGTGCTTTCATCCTGTCTTTGAGTCACAACATTCTCCCGGCTCGTCACAAGGGCGAGTTGTACTTCTAACTGTCTGTAATCCAATGGGTTAAGACGCACATTCTAATGCTTTTGCTGCGATTCTGTCTGCTTAAATTATGCTGAACCAGATTGAAAAAGCTGTTCACCTTCTTTTTCATAAGTGTGGAAGAAGTCAAGCTTTGATGCAACATAGTCTTTCAAACTAGTCACTAATGCCGCAGAAGTATTTAGATCAAGTTTTGTGTGTTGTCGAGTTTTATTAGTTGCATCTGTTCTTTACAGAATATCATTCCCAAAAATAGTGTATAATACCTGTTTCAAGCTTATTCATCTGTGTTAACAGTCCTTCTGGTTCACAGCGTACACACCTTTTTTCTTCAATGTCATCAACAATATGTTTAAGTACCTCCTTAATTTGCTCATAGTCATGCTTAATTGCAGACTTAGTTGCATGAGCGTTGCTATGACACGTTTGAGAGTCAATTATGATTCATTATTCTGTAAAGCCTCCTGCAGAAGTTGATACCGATGGGTTGAAATTTTGAAGGGAAAAAAAAAGAAAAACTTTTCAAGGAAGTCATAGAAATGTACAGCACTTGAGTAGGATTTTACATCATTTTTACAAAGCTAAGTGAATGTTCTACACAAGAGATCCAGGATACAAGACTATTCTCCTCGCTTACTTTGTCTTGAAGACCATTATATTTACCACTTGTTGCTTATGTATTGTCGCAGCCTTGTCCACGGCAGTTACAAAGGTCTAGGTCATGTGTGTTCAAATATTCTATCAAAGCATTGAACATATTTCCAGCACCATGCCCTTTGTTTGCCAAAAAGGTTACAACACATTCCACAGGTCTATCTTCCTCTATGTACCTCAATACAAGCAAAGTCTAAAGAAAGCTTGAATACATGGGTCAGTTAGTCAATGTGGGGTGCGTCAAGTGTGGAGTCCAGAGAGACTGTATTATTATTATTATTATTATTATTATTATTATTAGCCAAGCTACAACCCTAGTTGCATAAACAAGATGCTATAAGCCTAAGGGCTTCAATAGGGAAAAATAGCCCAGTGAGGAGAGGAAATAAGGAAATAAATAAATGATGGGAACGAATTAATAATAAATCATTCTAAAAACAATAACAACGTCAAAACAAATATTTCATTTATAAACTATTAACAACATAAAAACAGATATGTCATATATAAACTATAAAAATACTATTATCAGCCTGGTCAACATAAAAAAAACATTTGCGGCAACTTTGAGCTTTTGAAGTTCTACTAATTAAACTACCCGATTAGGAAGATCGTTAAACATCTTGGTCACAGCTGGAATAAAACTTCTAGAATACGGTGTAGTATTGAGCCTCATGATGGAGAAGGCCTGGCTATTATAATTAACTGCCTGCATAGTATTACGAACAGGATAGAATTGTCCAGGGAGATCTGAATGTAAAGGATGGTCAGAGTCATGCAAAATCTTATCCAACATACATAATGAACTAATTAAACGACGGTGACAAAGACTAATATCTAGATCAAGAATAAGAAATTTCTGTCCAACAAATTAAGATGAGAATCAACACCTCGTAAAAATACACATTTTAGCATGTCATGGCTCATTGAAAGATATATATATATATATATATATATATATATATATATATATATATATATATATATATATATATATATATATATATATATATATATATATATATCTATATATGCTATATATATATATATATATATATATATATATATATATATACATATATATATGATATAAGGAAATTACTATGTTATCTAGAAATCAGCAATTGGTCTTACCCTCTTTCTTCAATGACTATTGCATTACGATCATACCGAGGGCATTATCAATCTCTAGTTCAATTTAACAAACGAGTCGGGTTGATGGTGTTTTAAAGACATTAATATGCTGGTAATTGGAGGGAATAAAACATCATTCATTGTGGAGTAAGATTTTATGTAATTAAACCTGAATATATTCTGTACTAGGAATGAGGAACTTTTTATGTCCATGAGTTTAGAAGCAGTGGCCCCAGCTTTACGCACAAATTCAATGAACAAGGAAAAATATTTTTTTTTTTTTAAACTCAACAGAAGCAAGAAGAATAAGACTCGAAACTATTGAGTATTTGC
>NC_090728.1:115106595-115111595 GCF_036898095.1 Palaemon carinicauda | reverse complement strand
GTTCTAATGAAAGCATTGAATTCTTCCTTTTCTCAACACTACTACTTTCTGAACGGAAACGAAGCTTTTTAGGACCCAAGATTATATGTAAATCCCAAAAACAAAATATGAAGCAGGAAGATAAAAAGAACTGTTAATTATGGACCGAATAGAGAACAACCACACAATGCGCCTGAGATGAGAGGACTGATCAAGGCGACGCTCGATAGGCGACGCTCGATTGGCGTCCCTCCGACATGCTGCCGTTCTACCGGCATAAACAAGAAACTACGATCGACGCGTTGAAAAAATTCTACTTTTATGATCTACGTCGGATGTTGGAGTAAAACTTCGGGTGTCGAGACGAAAATTTGATTGAATTTTACTTCGGATGTTGGAGAATTCGTGTGTAAAGACAGTCGTATGTAGAAGTTCCACTGTGTATATATATATATATATATATATATATATATATATACATATACATATATATATATATATATATATATATATATATTTGCCTAATCTATTTCAGTTTACAAGGACAATATTTTTCCTCACAAATTCACGAGATACACTTAGCCAAAGCATTGAATTACCTATTTATCAGTATGGTAATGTATTTTTGAAATACCTTTTGTGAGACCTATTTTTAATATCTAAATAGATACGACCGAAGCATTTCCATGTAAAACTCCATTGGCGATCGACAACATTAATAAAAGCCTATTATTAAAATATTAACGCAATTATACTTGTCATAATGATGCTTTCGATTCAAATTGACTTCCATGTTCTGGTGAATCAATTATTATGTTTTTATCTCTCCTATGTACAAAATATTACCCTTTTAAATCATAACTTGGTGCAGATTATTAGCACTATTAACATCATTACTGATATCAAACTCGGAAATACTGTTAAATGCATTAAAACCCCTATTGTATTAGGCTGAGAATCTTTATATATTGGTGAAAACCACTTCCTTTACTCCTCTGGATGGGTTGTGGTGGCCGATGTTGTGGAGGATTTATTTTGCTTTATTTTTATTTTGCCAAATCCTGTGTGTGAGAGAGAGAGAGAGAGAGAGAGAGAGAGAGAGAGAGAGAGAGGAGAGAGAGAGAGATATTGTGTTAGCGAGCGAAAGTAGTTAGTGTAACGATCGTTTGTGGTGAGGAAGACTGTTGGTATAAATGAGATTGTTTGTTTACATTTTTAGTAAGGTTACGACAGTGGTGAATGTTTCGGAGCGAATGCTTTTTTTGTTTGACTGCAGCATAAGGCAGTTGTGTGAGAGCTGGATTATATATATTTTTCGACCAGCGTGGAAGTGTTTTTTGAGTTTCTGAGTAAGTACAGTTTTGTTTATCTTTGCTTGTCGTGATTGTGAATGATAGGAACAATTTATTATTTATCTTTGATTATAGTGCGATAGTTCAGTTAGCTAGAAGTGTTCGTAAGTGTTTTTTCTTTTTTATTTTGGCAGGCTGCGATTCCTCCTTTGGGGAGAAATTTGTGTGAATGTGATTGTTGACGACCTGGCTTGTTAAGGAATTTGATACGACTGCTCAGATTTGGAATGAATTATTGATGACCTGGATTGTTTAAGGACCTGATTGGATTGCTCTGTGGATCTTGATGAAATAGATGCTGTAACGACCCCGCCCGGTTGAAGGAATTGGTTTGGCATATTGATATATTAGATGATGATGATGATGACGATGATGATAAGTGCAATTGTGCATTAACATTTTTCAGCGGTCCGGTTGCTGCAGAGTTGTGGTTTTTGGCTACAAAAGACTGTTGGCCTTGTGTGGACGAAAGTGTCCACTCAGAATTACATATTGGTTGTGCGGTTTAGTTTTAAGTTTTGTTTAGGGTTTAAATTTGGTTTATTTGAATTATGTTACGTTTATTGTATGTTTTGTAAGTTGTTAAGCGTTATTTATTTTGAGGGTTTAATTGAATGGTGGTATGATTAAGGCCGGTTTTGTGTTAAGTGTATGATTATTGATAAGTGTGTTTTTTTTGTTTATGTTGAGCGTTATAGTTTGTAAGAAATATATAGTTTTAAGGTTATGTTATGTTTTTTGTGTCCTTTTGTCTAAGAGTCCAGTTTTAGATAACGTAAGGGGAAAGTTTGTGTTGTGGGACCATTGTCAGTAGGTGTGATTCAGGGTGTGGGGCTTGTTTTTTAACATCCGCCACATTATTTTGGCGCCCGAACAGGGACTGCTGAGGCGGGACTGATAGCTGGACTCTTGGACGAAGGACTGATAGGATAAGATATTAGATATAAGGTTGATGAAAAATGGAAGAGCAGAACAAGTTACTGAAGGAGGAATTGCGGCTGAGTAAGGAGCGTGAGGAGAGGTTGCTAATAGAGAATGAGAGGTTGAACTGGGAGAATGCGGCGATGCAGAAGGAGCTTAGGGAGTTAAAGGGGACAGTAGAGAGAGTGGAAGAATGTGTTGAGATGAGGATGCGAGAGAATGAAGAACGAATGGAGAAACGAATGGAAGATATGATGGGGCAAGTCATGGGGATGATGAAAACTATAATGGGTGAAGGTGCAGTCGGAGGAGTGTCCTCAGCTTCGGGTAATGGGTTGGTAGTGAAAGAGAAGGTTAAGGTAGGTGATAATGGGAAAGGAAGTGATAGTGATAGTAGTAATAGTGATGGTGATATTGAAGATAAGGGAATTAGGCATAGTAAGGATGAACAGAAAGGGGAGAGGAAAGATGAAAGGAAAGGTAAAAGTGATGTGAAGAAAGAGAAGAAAAAGTATCAGGCTGATAGCAAGGGACGATCGTGAATGGGTGAAAGTGGTAAGTAAGAAAAAGGGTAAGAAGGGAATGGTTAAGGATAGGAATTTAAGTGTGGAAGTGGATTCATTATATTCGAATGAGGAAGAAGGTAACAAGGGAGTAGACAGTGATGATAGCAGTGAGAATGAACGTGATGTGTGTAAGACTGTGTTTATGAGAGAGGTACCTCGGTGTGAAAGGTTCAATGAGCATAGCAGTAGGGATGTAAATGATTTTTTCAAGGAGTATGAGAGGTATTGTCAGGATAAGTATGGTGATAGTAAAAGAGTTTGGGCTAGGGAGTTAGGAGAATATTTGACTGGGTATTTGTTGACGATGTATGGAGTGATAATGAGTGTAGGGGACGTTGATTATGAAAGTGTGAAAACGAGAATAATTGAGCAGGTAAAACGTATGAAAGGGAGTGTTAAGTATAAGCGTAAGAATGATTTTGATGAAGCACGGATGAATGCAGGAGAAGCGATATCGATGTACGTATGTAGGTTGGAAACTTTAGCTAGGAAGAAGTATGGGGATGAAGGTATAAATGAGAATAAGGAGTTAATGAGGAAGTTTTTGGCTACTGTACCCGAGAATGTTGCTGAGTTTGTTAAATTTGAAACGGAAGGAGAAAATGAGGTGGACGAAAGAAAGATTGACATGGGATGATATTTTAGAGATAGTTGAGGATTACGAGTTGGATAGGTGTATGAAAGAAAGTAAATCTGTGAGTGTAAGAACTGGAATGGAGGAAAGTGTGCCAGAATTTGTTAGTTTTAGAGATGCTGTTATGAGAGGACCGATGAGGGTAGCTGATAATGTAGTAGATAGGAGTGTTAGGGCGAGTAATGTGGGAATACCTGTAAGGACAAATGAAGGGTTTAGGCAAGGGAATCAGGGTTTGGAGGGATAGGAGTGCTAGTGCGCCGCAAGATAGGTCAGGTAGTTGTATCCGTGAAGAGAAGTGTTTATAGATGTGGGAAAGTAGGACATAAGAAGAATGAATGTAGATGGGCTCTTGGTGCTTGTTTTGGATGTGGTGAGGTAGGGCATAGAATTAGCGAGTGCAAGAAAGAGAAAGGGGTTAAAATGTTATCGGGTGTGGCATGACAGGGCACATAGCGAGTGGATGTAGGAGTAATCGTATGAATGTGATTTGTGGTAATTGTGGTAAGGATGGTCATTATGCTAGAATGTGCAAGGAGCCGCGGGGTAAGTGTACTGAATGTGGTGCAGATGGGCATGTAGCTAGGGTATGTAGGAAGAAGGGAATAAGTCAGCCAGGATGTTCGGGAAACTAGAGTGTAAGAGGGTTCAGCTGGGTGAGTCCTCCTGTGTGTGTGGAAGGAATAAGATCAATGTTTGTGAGAATGGGATGAGTAATTGGTTGGAAAATGAGCAAGTATGAACCTAGTATGCATGAGAAATTAGGGCTGGAAAATAAACAATTAGTGTTAGTTGAATATAGGAAAAAGAGGCGTTTGAAAGTTTTAAGTGAGGATAAAGTGCAAGGGAAATTTATAGGTATAGGTAAGAATAGAAAAAAGTATGACAAGGGTGTAAATGTACAAGTGAGTGTGGAGGATAAATGTATTAATACAGATGAAACGTGGCTGAGTATGAATGATACTTATAGTGTATGTGGCTTTTCGTTAGATGATGTAAAAGAAAAAATGAATAACGCAAGAATGAGAGACAGGAGAATGATAAGTAGTATGAATGAATCTTTTGCTAAAGTTGAGAATGTTTTTGATGAAATGGATGAACTGTTTACAGAAATGAGTGTAATTATAGGGCCAGATGAGAACGAGGTAGATATGATTGTACATGATATATTAGATGATAGGGATTTAGATAGGAATAGTGTTAATGTAGCTAATGATTGTGATAAGGAAGAAGCGAATGAGAGAGTATATGGAGGCCCAGTTACTCGGAGTAGAGGTCCCGTTCCCGACTGCGACTGGGTTATGAAAAAAATAATGTAAGTGTTGTGTGAGAAGGATTTGGCAAAGTAAGGGGGGAGGAATGTGGAGGATTTATTTTTGCTTTATTTTTATTTTGCCAAATCCTGTGTGTGAGAGAGAGAGAGAGAGAGGAGAGAGAGAGAGAGAGAGAGAGAGAGAGAGAGAGAGAGAGATATTGTGTTAGCGAGCGAAAGTAGTTAGTGTAACGATCGTTTTGTGGTGAGGAAGACTGTTGGTATAAATGAGATTG
>NC_090728.1:115079908-115106095 GCF_036898095.1 Palaemon carinicauda | reverse complement strand
CGTCGAATAATTTGGAGGTAATCTTCAAAATTTAATGGTGCAGTTCATGACCTAAAATCTATATTTGGTGAAAATATAATAAAAATCCTTCGAGTAGTTTTGACATATTCCTGACCATAGGAACACAAATAAACAGACTTGATTAAAATGCCTCCTGGGCGGAGGTAATGAAACATTTGACAGAAACCATAACCAGGATTTTATATTAATAGTTTAGCGGGAGAGCGACATATGAAAAGTAAACAATAGCAATACAGTGTATGAGCGTATATGAGACACGTGCGGTACAGTTCATAGATTCAAATAAACATATATATATATATATATATATATATATATATATATATATCGTGCGCGGAATATTGCCACAGGGAAAATTGCCACTGGGTCAATTGCCACCGGGAATATTGCCACTGGGAATATTGCCCACCTAGGAATATTGCCACCCGGAAAATTGCCACTAAGAAAAATTTATATTTTTCATTTAATATAGTTTTATGAACTTTAAATCAATTAGAATTACGATATGGAATAAAGTATACAGGACAGCAGATTATTTACTTTTTATTATAGTTTTAGGAATATTATATCACTTAAAATTACATTAAGGAAAAATATAGGAGAAAGAATACAGAACAGAACTTGTTTATTTCCAACACTTTTAAAAAATTACATAAAAAAAATTTAGTACATAAATAAGAACTGAACTTGTTTATTTAAAAAACATGCATATTATATGCAATTGAACGTAAATATCTAATTTTATCATTGTAAGTGCTGTATTTCAATAGAATGTTCTTTATTTTGGCGTTTAAATATTGGTACTTTTTTTTCTCGGGAAGTGAGTCCCCTCGTTCAAAATGGATTCTCTTAATTGTTGCTAAGCGTTCTTCATCTTTAAGTGCGTCAATCAGCCGCCAGATATTGGGGTGGCCATTACTTACTGATTTATTAAGCGACTTATGAAACGCCTCTACGTTGTTATTTGTTCGTGGTAAAGAGTTGACTACACGGCTATAAACATTCCAGAAAGTTAGTGGAAATGTACCAATAACTCTTAGTCTGTTATTCCTTGTCCCTCTCTCAATTCCTATGTATGTAGATTCGAAATAAGCGAGAAATTCCTGCGGTATGGCATCATCATCTGACAGTTCTTCGAAAACCCAAATAACATCTTGAGTTGGCACAAAGGCAAGGGCAAAAAAATGTCTAATTTTTAAAGAGATTTCATTGTTGTTGTGGTATTCTTGTTTAAAACCCAATTCAACTATCTTTCTATAAAGCGATTGAGAGAAATGGAAGAAACACCCATTAAGAAAAAGTTCTGGGAAAGCCGCCTTTATTCTATTAAAACAAGCCTTTTCAAAATCAATTGTAATATTTTCGGTTTCTTCACCACCTAAAAATTCACTCAATTTTCCAAAAACTCTTCTATACGTTACCTCGTTCCTGTTAGGTAAAAGAGCAAAGACACGTGGTATACGCAGTTTATCTTGCTGTACATGAACGGTTGAAAGTTGTTAATAAAATTCCGGAGCAACTTTAAATATAGCGTCAATTGCCCAATTCTTAAAACGTTTTAAATCTTGTAGCCCAGCATCAGATGCAAACATCAATATGCGATCCACATCGTCGATACCTGAATCATATTGAAGGAAAGTTTTCCCGCCGTCTATAACTGTAAATTCTAGTGGTATCGAATATCCTGCCCTTCCACATCGAACAGAAGGAAAATTTTAAAGTTTTTGTCTCCACTTCCTAATATTCCTGCTTATGTGACTTGTATTGGGCATTTGAGATAGGACAGATTCATCGAGAGACGCAGTAGCTTGAGCTAGGATGCGACTTGACTGATGAGACGTTTTCACTTTTTCTTTTAACGATTCATGCGCAACTTTGGCATCTACACGAACTTTCGTTGACGAGTGTGTATGTTCGTTTACATGTTGCAAACTTCAAAGTCGTTGTCCGATGTTTTTTTTTTTTTTTTTTTTTTTTTTTTTTTTGTATGTAGTCCAGCCTTGCAGTTTCTCTTCTTTCGTTGACTACACACCCAGTATATAATTGTACCGTCCTTATTTGTTCCATGTTTATGGTACATGAACTGTTGCTCATCAACAAGCATATCGTTCCCATGTTCACTCTTAATGGTGGACACCATTGTGGGTTGAAGTTTCCAGAAATACTAAACTCTAAATACTAAAATTCGTTTTTGTGATATTTTTTGTTTATAAACAACTTAAAAATTTCCTAAATAATGGTGGTTTGGAAACCTATCTAAAAATCTCAAGAGGTAAACAGATAACAAGGAAAATCTTGAATGGAAAACTGATAGTAAAAGTCGGGGATACAAGGTAATAGGTCTGTTTCTTTGTTTTAAACCATACCTATGGGTTCAGAGTTACAGTTTTACATTGAGAAATAATTTCACTTCATTTAATTTAAAAAAAAAAAAAATATGTGGCGATTTTCCGGGTGAATATTCCTAGGTGGGCAATATTCCCAGTGGCAATATTCCCGGTGGCAATTGACCCAGTGGCAATTTTCCCAGTGGCAATATTCCTAGCGCCATATATATATATATATATATACATACTTATATATATATATATATATATATATACATACTTATATATATATATATATATATATAAATATATATATATATATATATATGTATATATATATATATATATATGTATATATATATATATATATATGTGTGTGTGTGTGTGTGTATATATATATATATATATATATATTCCTGCACTACAAAGCGGTATTTTTACGGCATTGTATTTAGCAGACTAGTGAATATCTATGATTTTACATACTTAGAATATGTTTAGAAGTTTACTCGTCAAATAAATGCTAATTGCCTAAATCTGAACTAAATTTACACAGAAAATACGTTCAACCTTATTACAATATACTCTTGAACGTTTTCATTTCAACTCTTGATAGCTCTATTTTCTTTTTTTTTCGATTGTCTATCTTTCACTTCTCATACAAGTTTTGGAGGAGTATTTATTAGTTAATAATTTTTTATAGTTTCATTGGTAATACCATTCACAAGGTGAAAGTCCACTCCAAGTAATTTCTATCGTTATAATACGAATTTAGACTAACCATTATATATCAATTCCAAATCAATTCTGACTAATAGAAGTGGACTTCTAGGTGTACCGGTAAAGCAGTTGATAATTACTTGTGTAATTTTCTCAAGTTCTGTGACAAGAAAGCGGAGGTACTTTTCTCATTGGATTTGACATTTTGGAAGGATGAAAAAGAAATTTAGCACTCATGCCCCTGTCAAAAGTGTGTTAATACCTTTTGAGACCCGTGAACTTAAAATAGCCGCCGTCGCCTGTTAAAAAAATTAACTATTTATGAATAGTACTTACCTGGCAGTTATATATATATAGGTAAGTCTCTTACTTCCGGCAGAATTTATTCGAAAATCATGGCAACCGCCTTGTGGTGGTTGTGCGGTTAGGTGGTTAATTACCCTTACAGGATTGTACCTGGAATCATTCCCGTTTTTTGCTCTTCAGATTACATCTGCCGGTCGGAATGACAACATCGTTGGTCCGCCATTAAGAGTTTTTCGAATCGCTTTCCCTACATCGCGTTTCTGGACTTCGTTTGGTGAAGTACACTGTGTTAGGATTTGGCAATCGTGTTTTGTTATTATTTTTTGTATTTTTTGCTTTGTTTATCATGAGTGAAAAACTTCATATTCGTGTATGTGCGAGTGATGTAAGCAAGGTGAGGTTACTGAAAGTGTCGGTTGACCCTCACGCAGTTTTTATGGGTAGCAGGGGGTTTGAATGTGCCCTAAAGAATAAGTGCAAGGAATGCGAGGGTTTAAATGAAGATGATTGGTTAGCTATTGCGCAAACTTTAACTCGATAGAGTTAGGAGAGCTAATTCAAAGTCAAAGTCTGATAGTGAAGCTAACTTAGATTTATCTATTGACCCTTTAATTGTTACCTCTTTGGAAGTTGTTCTTTCCCCGAATGTAGTAACTCCTGCCCTTTCTACAGGATCTGTGCCTACGGATGACCCTCGGTATGCCAGGATGGCTGCTGAGTTGGAGGTCAGTAAAGCACAAATTGAAGCCTTTAAAGGTAAGGGTGAAAGTGAGATTAGTGCTTGAAGCGGGGGGGGGATTCCAACCTTCAGCGCCTCGTTCTCTTCAGTCTCAATTCACCAGTAAGAAGGCTACTAAGCATGTGGCCTTCATAAAAATGAAATTTTCAATTTCGGCCAGGAAAGCACTCGCTAAGGTGGGTGGTTGGATGAAGGAACGGAGGCAAGCAGTCAAGACCACCTTTTCTTTCCCACCATCTCAGCTCACTTCCAAGGCAGGTATCTGGTATGAGACAGGGGAACCTTTGGGTCTACGAGTGCCTGCCTACTCCCAAGGTGACTTCTCTGCTCTTGTGGACTCGGCAAGAAGATATGCACTGAACTTTGCCAAGGTGATGTGGTCCATGTCGGAACTTGATCACCTCGTCAAGGGAATTTTCAGGGTTTTCGAGGTTTTTAGCTTCCTGGACTGATCTCTGGGGACTCTAGCCAGTAAGACTGCGCTCCTGGAAGGCACGAAGGACCTGACGAGTATCATGTCCTGCATGGACAAAGCTCTAAGGGATGGGGCGAATGAATTGGCTTCCCTTTTCTCAGCAGTGGTCTTCAAGAAGAGGGCCCTATTGTGCTCCTTCACCTCTAGATCGGTGACTGTTGCCCAGTAGTCGGAGCTGCTTTACGCCCCTCTTTCATCCTATCTCTTTTCCGAAGCTCTGGTCAGAGATATCTCCCTTTCTCGGGCACAGAAGGCTACTCAGAACCTTTTATCTGGGTCTGCCAGAAAGACCTTACCTGTTGCTTCTGCTCCTCTGAAGAAGGAAGAGAAGAAGTTCCAGCAGCCCTTTCGGAGTAGGGCTTCCTGGACAGCAAATTTCAGGGGGAGAAGACAAGAGTCAGGGCCAAGGACCAGCAGAGGTGCTTTTAGGCCCCGATCCAAAAGATGAGATGGAAGTCCTCCAGACAACAGTAGGGGCAAGACTGTCTCGTTTTTGGCAGTCTTGGAAGAGGAGAGGGGCGGACACCTAGTCCCTCTCGATCATCAAAGAAGTGTACCAACCGTGTGACACACAATTGTACATAATTATGTTGTATATATTATGCTTGTATCTGCGCTCTTCCCTCGCACTAAAAAGAACCTGAATGATCATGTCTCCGTTTTGCTTTGTAACGTTGTCTGTCCCTCGAACAGGTCATGTCCTGTTGCCTTGAGGTTTTGTATATAAAGAAGTGTGTTCCTTAATAAAACTCAGTTGATTGCATCCTGCCTTTGAGTTAACAACTCCTCTCTCGGCCCGTCACATTGGTGACCCCGGAAGTCGACTCGCTCCCACTGCCTTCCACCCCCACCTCCCTCGCCCCTCCATCGTTGGTACTATGACGGAGACAGACTCTACTCCAACAGTTGGCGCCGCCTCATTGAAACTTTCACCGTTCGCCACCGGAGAAGCGTTTGCTTGGTTTCAGCGCTCAGAAGTCCAGTTTCGTATCAGGGGCGTGACTCGCTCAACCACCAAAGCGGATTATGTTCTCGCGGCGATACCCGAGGACACCTTCCCAGAAATATCCGACTGGCTTTGTGAACAAGGAGACACCCCAATAGCGTATGAAGCCCTCAAAACATACCTTCTGCAGCAGTACTCGCCTTCACCAGCCGCCCGTATAGCAAAGCTTTTTCAGCTCTCGCAACAACCGTTGGGGGACCAAAGGGCTTCGCTTGCCCTCAGGGAAATGACCAGTATCGCTCGCCTTCAACCTGCCGCAGACGGCTCTCCTCGTGAGGTGAACCTACTTCGTGCCCTTTGGATACGCCGTTTACCCGAACCTGTATGCGCTGCCATACCCGATGTCGATAGTTTACCCATAAAGGACTTGATGACCAAAGCCGACGCCCTTATGGGCAGCCACTTCAAGACCTCCATCAACGCCTCCACCCCGGACGAAGAGGATGCCTATTCAACGTCAGCCGAAGCTGACATGAATGCCGTAGGACATACACGCCTACCCCGTGACGTGCCGAAGCGGCGACAAAGCCGCCCACCACCCACCAATCGCTCGCGCCCCAACGAACGACTTCTAAAGCCACTTACTACCTCCCATCCGCCGCAGTTTTGCTACTACCACTGCAGATTTGGGGCGACCGCGAAGAAATGTGCCAAGGATTGTCAGTGGCCAAAAAACGTGTAAGTAGGCCATCGCTTGTGGCGGTGGCCTCCCATATTTCTAATCTTTTCTTTTTACAGAATGCAGGAACGGGCGTGCGATTTTTGGTAGACACGGGTGCTTGTCGTTCTCTTTTGCCAAGGAAACTCTTCAAGGCACGACATAGTCTGTCTACATCTGCCGACGTCCGCTTAGTAGCTGCCAACGGATCTGCGATACCCACCTACGGTTACGAGAACCTCATATTATCGTTCGGAAACGGTAAATTCAATTGGAAGTTTCTCATTGTTGACGTCACAATGCCAATCCTCGGTGCGGATTTCCTCTCTCATTTCCACCTTCTGGTCGATGTCGCCCACCGACGATTGGTCAACGTAGACTCGTACTTGTCGACACCTCTTCAACCCGCACCCTCTAACCTCGCTCTCCACATGAACAAACCCACGGATGCCTACGCCCACCTCCTCACGTCGTACCCGGAAGTTTTCCGTCCAGAACTTCGCCAAACGCCCACGGTTCCTGCCAAGCACGGTATTTATCACCATATCAAGACGACGGGACCCCCAGTCTTCGCAAAATTCAGACGTCTGGCACCGGAACGATTGTCAGCCGCCAAACAGACGTTCGCCGAAATGGAGAAAATGGGCCTTTGCCAAAAGGCCTCCAGCTCATGGTCGTCACCCTTACACATCGTTCTGAAGAAAGACGGCTCCCTCCGTCCGTGCGGGGATTACAGGCGCCTGAACATGCAAACAGAACCGGATCACTACCCCCTCCCAAACATTGCCGATGTGACCTCCTACCTACACAAAGCAAAGGTTTTCTCTACGCTCGACCTCCTGAAGGGGTATTATCAGGTGCCTATGAACCCAGAAGACATCCCCAAGACCGCCATCACCATTCCGTTTGGTACATACACCTTCAATTACTCCTGTTTTGGCCTTCGTAATGCTGGGGCAACGTTTCAACGTCTCATGGATGGCATCTTAGGGGACCTCCCTTTCTGTGTATGTTATGTGGACGACATACTTGTGTTCTCCTCCTCAAAAGAGGAACACCTCCGTCACCTACGCATCGTGCTCGACCGCCTGCAACAAAACGGCCTTGTAGTCCAGTACGACAAGTTTACCTTTGGCGCCAACGAAGTGTCGTTCCTAGGGCACCGTATCACTCCTGAAGGAGTCCATCCCCTCCCTGAGAAGGTAACAGCCGTTCAGTATTTCCCCACGCCCTCGACCGTCAAAGCTCTGCAGGAATTCTTGGGCATGATCAACTATTATCACCGTTTTCTGCCAGCCATTGCCGCCACTCTTGCTCCCCTCTACGCCTCCCTCAAGGGCAAGCCAAAGGACCTGAAGTGGGGTCCCCTTCAAGAAGCAGCCTTCTGCAATGCAAAAAAGGCCCTATCAACTGCTGCGGCTCTCACTTTTCCTATCCTACATGCCCCTCTCCTTCTCTCCACCGATGCCAGCGACGTCGCTATTGGTGCAGTACTCGAGCAGGTGGTCAAAGGCTTGCCCCGCCCATTGGCCTTCTTTAGCAAAAAACTGTCCAAGGCAGAATCGGGTTATTCTACCTTCGATCGAGAATTGCTGGCGGTGCACTTGGCTGTCCGTCACTTTCGCCATTTCTTAGAAGGTACGCCCTTCATCATTCGCACAGACCACATGCCTCTGGTGCACGCCTTCAGTCGACAGTCTGACGCTTAGTCCGCCCGTCAACGCCGACATCTCTCCGCCGTGGCTGAATACAATTGCACCCTCCAATACGTCCCTGGGAAAATGAATCCCGTTGCCGATGCCCTGTCAAGAAACACGTTGGCTGCCGTTCAACTGGGACTGGATTACAACGCCTTGGCTGAAGCCCAACAACAGGATCCAGAGTATCAAACTTGTAGGACTTCCTGCACGTCCCTCCATTGGGAAGATTTTCCCCTCGAAGACTCCAACACCACCCTCCTCTGTGACGTCAGTACTGGTAGACCGCGACCTAGGATTCCTGCTCCCATGCGCCGACGGGTGTTTGATTTCATTCACGGCCTTTCACATCCCTCGTGCCGTTCTACTGCACAGCTGCTGAAGGCAAAGTTCATTTGGCACGGCATTTCTAAGGATGCTAAGGATTGGGTCCGCGCCTGTACTTCTTGCCAAACTTCCAAAGTACATCGACACACGGATTCAGGAGTGGGCACCTTTCCTCAACCTCAGCATCGTTTCGCACACATTCATGTCGACGTTGTAGGCCCCCTACCCACATCACAAGGACATCGTTAGCTGTTTACCGTCATCGACCGCTCCACTCGTCGGCCTAAAGCCATTCCCATGGAAACTGCAACGTCCGCCTCATGTACATCTGCCTTACTCTCTGGATGGATTTCAAGATTCGGTATCCCTGAGCATATTACTTCTGACAGGGGAACCACTTTCACCTCTCAGTTGTGGACGTCATTAGCGAATCTTCTGGGCATCACCCTATATCAGACAACGGCCTACAACCCCGCTGCTAATTGAATGGTTGAACGTTTTCATTGCACCCTCAAAGCAGCTTTGATGTCCCGCTGCAAGGATTGCAACTGGTTTACTCAACTTCCCTGGGTCCTCCTGGGACTAAGGAGTACTCCTAAAGACGCCCTCGACGTCTCGGCAGCTGAAATTGTGTATGGCGACCCGTTGGTCGTCCCTGCTGAATTTTTTCCTTCTACAACCTCCTCCGACGATCTCCAGCGCATAGGTCACATCATGGGAAAATTTACTCTGTGCCGCCAGACTTACAAGCCCCCAGCGAAGCATCATATACCAATGACCTTGCACTCTGCAATGCACGTCTTCCTGCGCAACGACACTAGCAAGCCACCACTAACGCCCCCTTACACGGGCCCTTTTCTTGTGATCCGACGCAGTCCGAAAGCATTCCTACTAAACATTCGGGGCAAAGAAGACTGGGTCTCCATTGATCGTCTAAAACCTGCTTATCTTCTGCCAGATGACCCGCCTACAGTTCGCCTCTCTAGATCAGGGCGCCCTATTTAACATGTGCAGTATGTCATTTTTAGGGGGGGAGCCATGTACCAACCGTGTGTCACACAATTGTACATAATTATGTTGTATATATTATGCTTGTATCTGCGCTCTTCCCTCACACTAAAAAGAACGTGAATGATCATGTCTCCGTTTTGCTTTGTAACGTTGTCTGTCCCTCGAACAGGTCATGTCCTGTTGCCTTGAGGTTCTGTATATAAAGAAGTGTGTTCCTTAATAAAACTCAGTTGATTGCATCCTGCCTTTGAGTTAACAACTCCTCTCTCGGCCCGTCACAGAAGGTTACAAGATCCCCTTTTTAAAGAAGCCTCCTCTTTCAGACACCCCCTTAGCCTTAGTGCCTCAGTACGCCGACGCGGGGAAACAAGAGGCTATTCTGGAGCTAGTCGACCAGATGTTGGTCAAGGGAGCAATAGAGCCAGTCCAGGACCTTACCTCCCCAGGCTTTTACAGTTGCCTATTTCTGGTTCCCAAGAACTCGGGTGGATGGAGACCAGTCCTAGATGTCAGCTCTCTGAAAACCTTCGTGGAGAAAACAAAATTCTCCATGGAGACGAATCAGTCCGTGCTGGCAGCAGTTCGTCCAGGCGACTATATGGTATCTCTCGACCTGCAGGACGCTTATTTTCATGTCCCCATTCATCTGACTTCAAAGAAATATCTGAGATATGTGATTCCGGGCAAGTGCCTTCAATTCAGGGCACTTTGCTTCGGTCTCAGCATGGCTCCTCAAGTTTTCACCAGGCTGATGGCAAACGTGTCAGGCTGGTTACATCAGGAGGGGATAAGGGTATCCTTCTATCTGGACGATTGGCTGATCCGATCACAATCGAAAGAAAAATGTCTGGAAGACCTACAGAAGACGTATACGATGACCCAGGACCTGGGACTCATCATCAACAGTGAGAAGTGTCAGACCGAGCCGAATCAGACTATTCTCTATTTAGGGATAGTTCTTAATTCAGTTCTTTCTCGGGCTTCTCCCTCCCAGGAAAGGCAGACCAGGTGCATAAAGAAAGTCAGAGGATTTTTAAAGAAGCAGGAATGCTCAGCGAAGGAGTGGATGAATTTGCTTGGAACTCTATCATCCCTAGAACAGTTTGTCTCATTGGGGAGACTCCACCTAAGACCTCTGCAACACTTCCTTGCAAAGGTATGGAATAGGAAGACCCAGGAGGACTTCTTTTCTTTTCCCATTCCGACAGAGATCAAGGATTTTTTGATGTGGTGGCTGGAACCAGCTCTGTTAGGAGAAGGGATCTCCTTGTAAAAGAAGAACCCTGACCTCGTGTTATTCTCAGACGTGTCAGAGTCAGGCTTGCGAGCAATACTAGGGAACAAGGAGGTGCCAGGCGTTTGGGAAGGAAGTCAGATCAGTTGGCATATCAACAGGAAGGAGGTGATGGCCATTTTGTTAGGGCTAAAGGCCTTCAAAACCTCGGTGTCAAGGAAGACTGTGGAGATCAATTCCGACAACGCGTACATCAGGAAGCAAGGGGGAACTGATTCCCTCTCTCTGTTCAGAACAGCGAGAGAGCTTCTCCTTTGGGCAGAGAAACATTAAAGCAGACATGCTGAGCAGGAAGGGACAAATTCTTCCCAGAGAGTGGACTCTCAACCCACATGTCTGTCAGAGCCTCTGGAAGTTGTGGGGCAGACCTGTAATAGACCTTTTCGCCTTCAACTTGAACAAGAGGATCCCCAACTACTGCTCCCTAGTCCCGGACGAACAAGCGGTAGCAGTGGACGCTTTCTTGATGGATTGGATGGGGATGGACATGTATCCGTTTCCCCCATTCAAAATCATCAATCTGGTTATCAGGAAATTCGCTCTCCCCGATTCGGGACGAATTATCCTAGTGGCTCCCTTCTGGCCTGCAAGGGAATGGTTCACCGAAGTGGTGGGTATGCTGATGGACTTCCCAAGAAGACTCCCGACAAGTCCAGATCTTCTCAGAGAGCCCCATTTCGAGAGATATCATCAAAACCCCCCCGCTCTCAAACTGATGTCGAGAAGCTTGTCAGATCTCTAGGCTTTTCGGCATAAGCTGCGAAAGCTATTGCCAGAGCAAGAAGGATCTCGTCACAAAGAGTCTACCAGTCTAAGTGGGAGACTTTTAGAGCTTGGTGCAGGCGACACAAAATTTCCTCGACCACTACTACTCTGAGCCAGATTGCAGACTTTTTATTGTACCTCAGACAGGATGCTAAGCTGGCTGCATCTATCATCAAAGGATACAGGAGTATGCTCTCAATCATCTTTAGGCATAGAGGCCTAGAGTTGTCTCAAGATAAAGATTTGCAGGACCTCAATAGGAGTTTTGAGACGACGAAACAGGTACAATTAAGACCCCCATCTTGGAACCTGGATGTGGTATTTAAGTTTCTGTGCTCTAAAAAATTTGAACCTATCTCTCAAGCCTCTCTTTGAAATGTAACAAAGAAAAGCCTCTTCCTTATGACTCTAGTGACTGCTAAAAGGGTCAGTGAGGTCCAAGCGATTGAGAAGCATGTATGCTTCAATCAAGAATGAGAACCCTTCGAAACCCTGGCCTAGGATGTTTGACATCCCTAACCTCACGAGCCTAGTTGGTCAGGAACAGGAAAGACTCCTCTGCCCAGTTAGGGCCCTCAAGGCTTATTTGGCCCACACTAAGAACGTGAGGGGTGCATCCAACTTTTTATGGTGTTCAGTGAAGGATCCTCAAAAACCACTGTCGAAGAAAGCTTTGTCCTTTTCCCTGAGGGAAACTATAAGGGTACCACACCTCTTATGTGAGGAAGAACACTTCGCCCTGTTGAAAATAAGGGCTCACGAAGTGAGAGCCATTACTACCTCACTGGCATATCAGAAAAATATGACAGTTAGGCAAATTATGGACACAACGTTCTGGAGGAGCAACTATTTCTTCGCTTCTCATTACCTCAGAGAGGTGAGAGTAGACTATGACAACTGTTATACCTTTGGCCCATACGTAGTTGCGGCTTCTGTATTAGGCAAAGGAGTTACTATCCCCACTCAACCTTAGTTTGTATGCCTTTATGAAGGTTTGTTTTTTTATGGTTGTCTGAGGAACTCGACTTGTGGTACGGTTCCCTCAGTCCAGATAGATAGTTTATATCTATTTCTGTAAAGTTGGGTGGTTAGTTTTAGTAAAGTTGTAGGTTTTTATTATATGGGAATGTAGTTTCTGAAGTCTAGTCAAGTTGTTGGTCTTACCCCTTTGACAGACTCGATTGAGTTGTTTGCAGCATAGCAGGTCTAATCCTGGCTGAACACTCCTAAGAGAAAGCGACTCTAGAGGCAGTAACCTATGAAGTCAGCATGTAAGGAATCAAGGGTTTTTTTTCCTACAACTCTTTTGTTGCTTTCCCAACGATGTTTACTGTCTGGTTCCCTCTACCAAATGTGTGAATCAGCTATATATATATATATATATATATATATATATATATATATATATATATATATATATATATATATATATATATATATATATATATATATATATATATATATATATATATATATATATATATATATAATTGCCAGGTAAGTACTATTCATAAAAATGGAGTTTTATGAATACTTATCTGGCAGTTATATATATATATATATATATATATATATATATATATATATATATATATATATATATATATATATATATATATATATATATATTAAGGCCCGCCCACCTCCCTCAGGAGACAGGTCGGGCAAAGATGATCTGAAGAACAGAAAACAGGAATGATTCCAGGTACCACACTGTAAGGGTTGTTAACCTCTACCAACCGTGTGTCACACGATCATAAATAAATTATTTTGTATATATTATGCTTGTATCTGCGCTCTTCCCTCGCACTAAAAAGAACCAGAATAGACATGTTGGCGTGTCGCCTATGTAACATTGTCATTTTCTCGAACATGTATTTTCCTGTTGCCTTGAGGTTTTGTATATAAAGGAGAGTATTCTTTAATAAAGACACTCAGTTGATTGCATCTTGCCTTTGAGTTCACAACCCTTTCTCAACTCGTCACAAACCACCTAACCACACAACCACCACAAGGCGGTTGCCATGATTTTCGAATAAATTCTTCCGGAAGTCAGACACAGCTCTATATATATATATATATATATATATATATATATATATATATATATATATATATATATATATATATATATATATATATATATATATATATAACTGCCAGGTAAGTATTCATAAAATTTTTTTTTATCATAAAAACTCAATTTTTCCTGGTTTGTCTTAGAGAGCTGTACAAAATATGTTTCATATTTTTTTTTTTTTTTTTTTTTTTTTGGCATGGGGAACTCACTTCTGTTATTTCATTGATTTTACCTGTTTTCCATATTCAAATTCACCCAGCTAAGAGAGTTTTCTTTTGTTTCAGGTTAATGTATGTATTTTTGCTTCCCTACTTTTATACTATTAAAAGAGGGTCAAGACTAAATTACTGTAATACCCAAAACATTTCAGATAGATATTGTCAGCAAGATGTCTTATGAATGGGTATTGAAATGTGGAGTATTGAAAGTCCTCAGATACCATCAGCCAAGGAAAGTTTGAGTCTCTAGTGTCAAAGTCTAAGAGATGGCCAGGACTTGATAGGTATGGTGATATTTACAGCACCACTTCATGGCAAGATGGGCTTGCAGATTATTATATGCACCAGGATGCTACATATCAATCTTATCTTCATACAAGTCTCGACGACGCAAATGGAATGAAAGTGACATTGTTCCAAGTATAAGTCAAACATCAAACTCTGAAATGCCAGCTCTGTTTGATGATGAGACAGAGGGACTATTGACTGCTAAGCACCTGTGTTCTTCTGTGGGTGGATCATTCATCGAGAAAACAAAATGTGTATGGGTGGGAAGGGTGAGGACACGAAGCATCCAAATAGAGCAAAAAGCAAGACGTTCAGAATCAGCACACACTCAGCATAGCCCTCCTTCAAACGCCACACAGTTTTAGTAGAAAATGAAGAATTGCGATATCGTCTCTTATAATTGGTCGACTCTACAGTACATCATCACTGACAGACCCTTTTGCAACAGACATTATGTATCACCATAAGTGCTGGAGAAAGTATGTATGCCCCCTGAAGTTTGAACAAAGAAAAGGAATGCATCTTCAGAATGTGTCTATGTCAGACCCAAACAATTTGGTCTTAAGACACCTGGATACCGTCATCTTTTCTGAACGTGAGATCTGTTCATTGCAGTCTCTTTTAGCAGACTACAAACGTATTGTCAGTGACTATGGTTATCCAATGGGCGAAGTTAAGTCGTCCTACATCAAATGTCTGCTCCTAAATGAGTATCAGGACAAAATTGGTTTCCAAGAAGGAAATGCAAAGAGCAAGAGTCCATAGGTGTATAACACTTCGGGAGGGAGTGACTATATTAAGACTGCTATCTTGTGCCTTGCCATCAAAGACTACCATAGCACCACGCCTGTCTAAGAAGATCAATGACACATCTACTGTCCCATGGCCACCTCGCATTGACCATCTCGAAGAAGCTGAAGAGGTATGTGAGCAACTGCTGCAGTTATTGATTTTGTTAAAACAACCTACAAGAAAAACTGTTGATCTCAGTCCTGTTACACTCAGCCTGGCCTCTATAATCCTCTGCCTCGTCACTGGACAGCGCACCTCAACTGCAGTTAACCTTGGCCTCACTGTTCAAGGTATGACAAGGAGTAAAGACCTGGTGGACACACTTCACAAAAGTGGTAAAGTGGTATCTTCATCAGCTACTCAGATGCACTTCTCCTCTATGACCACTGGGCACTTAATGATGTTGAGGTGTCAGGCACCTGCCCACCAGAGATTGCAGATAGCAAGCTGGCCGTTGTCATTATTGACAACGAGGACTTCAAGTTGGATATTATGACAGGCAGTGCAGCAGGCGCTCAAAGAACTAATGTCATGTTCTTGCAGCCAGAAAGCTATGAAAGGATACCAGATGAATTGCCTTTTGCCAGGCTTGCCAAGATGCAGATCTCTGAACAGCTGACAAGAAAATGTAGAGAGATCTCACATGTTCAACGATACAGATGCCCCCCTGGCAGTACCAGAGAGCCACCAATTTGTGCTTGGATAAACCCACCAGTGAATGGCACAGCTCCGCAATATGCTCGCTCAATTATACATGTATCGTCTTGCACCAACCATGACGGTACAAGACACCTACCACATGAGCAACGGGTTCCAGCATACAGTGGTGCCCAATCCTCTCTCTGTTTACCACCCAACAAGAGCAAGTCCTACTTTAACACCACCTATGATGAACCCCTAAGCACATTGGTAATACATGATGTCATGACAAAGCTAGTGGAAACAATGCACAAGTAGAAAATCCCATTATTCTTTCTCGTTGGAGATCTGCAAACCTATAAAACAATTGTCAAGCTTAAGGCAGAAAATCTAGAACTGTTTAAGAAAATCACACCAATTATTGATGCTTTCCACCAACAGATGTCGTACATGCATGCTATATATAAGAGATTCAAGGGCTATGGTTTGGCAAACACTCTGTTATCAGAAAGGGTAGTGATGGATGGATCTGTGGAGTAAGCACTACAAGGCAAACATTACCGGGGTGATGTGCGCTGCATCCTTGATTGGATAGAGGCTCTCATCCACCTTTGGCTAAGAGAAATTCTTTTGTATGAGGAACTGTAAGAAAATGTGAAAGAGAAGCTGGACATTCTGCGTAACGCACTCACTGAAACACAAGAGGCACTTCATGAAGCTCACTCTAACCTTGTTAATGACGATAACATAAAGACTTTGATCAACAAAGTTTATGAGAAACCGGGGATTGACATGGGAGACTTTTGGCTTTCGTTCATAGATATGTCAGACCCTCTTGTACGGAATCATGATGCGTGCCATGCCAAAAATGGACAGGAGTACATATCCTCAACATACTACATGTTGCCTGGATTGATAGCATATAACAACCATGATTATGGAAGGTGGCTGCCATATTACTGGCTAATGTTATCTTTTTTGTCAAATGAGTAAAAGGAATTCCTTGCCAATCACTTTGACCACTCTATGAGAGGTCTACCCTACTTCTGTCAACTACTTGACCTCTGGATCGAAACAACCATAACTCTAACTCTAAGTTGAACCAAGGATGGCTTTGCCTTTTGCAAAACGAGAAGCAACTGTTCTCTACAATAAAAATTTTAAACAATATGGCCAGAGTGAAGGCTGCAGTGAAGAGGAATGTCAAATGTGAGCATCGCAACAGGAAACATGTTGAGTGTCAATCAGCGAGGATGAAGAAGGATGAGCAAACAGTTCAGGATCTACAGAACTGCATGAAATAATTTAGCTCTGAACCATTTGATAACTCGTCACCTTCACTGAGGTCACTGCAATCTGGTCTGGTTGCTCCTCCAAAGCTGGTACAAGACTTCAACACAGCTATTCAAGATGGCCAAGATCAGGTTGAACCTCTCCTGACCGAGTAAGTATTCACGAAGACACATTCTCTGACTGCAACCATCCACAAGAATAAAAGGGAAAGCCTTGCCAGTGAACAGATTTGTTAACCAGCAGGTACGCCTATGAAAGTAGCTCAGATGGAAAGCTCAGGTCTGGCGGCCCTGGTGGACCTTGCAGAAGGATCAGGCATGCTCCCACTTGAGTCAGCCCTTGAGTTGAGAGTGACTTAGGAGTGCTTGTCGCTGTACAATGCAGACGGGCCAATGAGAAAAAACAATGAAGAGCAAGCTCTTGGATCAGTTTAATCTTGACCCAGTTGTTCAACAGCCAGAAAACTACCTCAACATTGTCGACGTGGGTATGATCTGGCGGCCAGCCACTCCCACACCCGAGGACCGTAAGGCAAATACGTGAGATGGCTCAAAGTACTGCTGGAAGGACTATCTAGAAAAGATCTGCAAAATCATTTTCTCACCCCATGCCAATGCAAGCCCTTATATCATTCTTATCAACAACAAGTATGACCTTCCTTTCAGCATCAAGGATGATAAGCACGATTGAGGGGGAGCAAAACATGCACACATTCCAAACGTTTTTCCAAAGCCCACAGACATATTCCCAGGAGCTGCTGAATTTAACCAACTGATGGTCAGATCAGCTGTAATGTATTGAGAAACACTACTCTCTCATTCTACTATGTTGAACCTTTGAGTTGTTGTTGTTGTCTTCCCCGCTATCCACGAACTGTGACGCCAGCAGAAGCATGGGTCTGTTTACTTGTATTTGATATACCAGAATAAAGTACGGACTTACCAACCTGTCTTCTTGGAACCTAAGTACTAAAGGGACGAGGATGTAACAGTGGCGACGAGGAAAAACCCAGTGTACAAAGAGGTATGTCATATGGAAGCAGAGTTAGTGTACTGTACCAACGACAGCCGGCCGTATCTAGCCTAGCACACCCAGTTTAGGCCTGGCCAACGTCCAGACTCCAGTGAGTAGCCTGAGTTCAGCTGTAATTGTTGGGGACTACCGATTTACCGAAGTTCCATACCCAGTCAGGAAGGATGGCAGCAACAAGGAGACCGGCAATTCCCGAATTCAATCCAGATAAGTTGGAACTAAATTGTTGGTTGGATCTATTTTCCATGAATTGTGAAGTAAACGAAGTAACCGAGGCGACAGCAAAAAGGGCTTTGTTGCTTTCTTCAGTGGGAGTAGAGACTTTTTCCACGATCTGTAAGTTAACAGCACCGAAATTGCCGTCTGCAGTTCCTTTTGATGACCTAGTAAATCAACTTAAGTCTCATTTCATAACAAAACCAAGTTATCATAGAGCGTTATGTGATTTCCTACAGAGGAAGAAGAAAAGTAGTGAGTCAGTGAAGGAATATTATGCAGAACTTAAATTATTAGCTCAACAGTGAGAATTTAATAATGAGTTTGACCGAAGGTTGAAGGAACAGCTATTGGTTGGTATTGATAATGAAGTATATTTTAAGGTTTTATTAGCTGATCCTTTTGAGTTTAAATCCATCTCCTCTCGTGATTTACTTGCCAAGGTTACCAATTTAGAAACTGCCTATGTTACCGAGTGTAGTCCTACTTCAAGTTCTTTTACAGATAATAGGCCATCAGGTACCGTTAACAAGGTTAGCAATAAAGTAACTAGGCCTAGGCCTAATTCTAGTGCAGACTCTAAGGGGAGAGGTAAAAGTGATTATGGTAAAGCTCAAGGTAAATGCATTCATTGTGGGCGTGATAACCATTTAGCTAATAATTGTAAATTTAAGAATGCTAAATGTTATTACTGTGGCAAGGAAGGCCATGTGAGTACAGTGTGTTCCAATAAAAAGGTTAGAAATAAATCTAGGAATGTTAATTCAGTGCATGATGTAGACGAGTCTACTAGTAAGCATATTCCTGTTAATGAAAATTTTCATGATTCTTATGATTTATTGAAACTTTTTGATTTTGATGTGAATTCTATTGACTTTGTCAATGATTATGAGGAACCATATAGAGAAATTTTAAGGTTAAATGGGTTTCCCCTAGAATTTGAATTAGACACTGGCAGTGGTGCATCCACTATTTCATGGCATGATGCTAATAAATTGAATTTAACACCATTACCAACAAGGAAACGCTTAGCTAATTATGATAAAGCGGAAATGCAGGTGTATGGTGAAATAAATTGTGATGTTTCTTTTAAAGGCCAAATGGTCATGGGACAAAAGTTTTTTTGTTGTAGATAATGATTTAAATTTAGCAGGCAGGTCTTTGATGAAGAAATTGAAATACCAGTGGGTACAAGTTGATAAGGTGAGTGATGATAAATTTAAAGCTCCTCTTATTACCCCCAAGTAGTGCATCTAGGTTTAAGCTTGATTGTGTAAAAATGTTCAATGAGTATCAGGTGGTGGAAGGATCACCCATTACAAATTATGAATGTCAATTAATGTTAAAAGAAAATGCTGTGCCTAAGTATTTTAAAGCCAGATCTGTGCCTTATCATTATAAATGTAAAATTGAGAATAGTTTGAAAGAACTGGAAAGTAAAAATATAGTGAGCAAGGTCGAGCATGCAGGAGATTGGGCCAGTCCTATTGTTCCTGTAATGAAACCTAATGGTGAAATAAGGATTTGTGTAGATTTTAAGTATCTCAATAACCAAACAAGTGTTAATACCTTTCCATTACCGAGATTGGATGACATTTTGGCAAATGTAGGTTCTTGTCAGTATATTTCAAAATTGGATTTGAAAAATGCATATTTACAGGTATCTGAGAGTGAAAATTCTCAACAATATTTAATTATGAATACTCATTTGGGATTATATAAGTTCCACCGATTGCCTTTTGGGTTGTCGTCAGCACCAGGTATATTTCAGAGGTTTATTTCTGAATTATTGGCAAATATTGAGGGTGTTCATGTATTTTTAGATGACATATTGATTGTCGGAGCTACCAAAGAGGAACATGACAGGAGTTTATGTAAGGTTTTATCAATTTTGCAACTGAAAAATGTTAAATTGAATAAAGATAAATGTATTATCGGTTCTAGGGAAGTACCTTATTTAGGATACATTTTGAGTTGTGAGGGAATTAAACCTGACCCAAAGAAAATAGAGGTAATTTTGGAAGCTCCAACCCCTCAGTCTGTCCAGTCTTTGAAATCAATTTTAGGGTTATGCACTTACTACAATAGGTTTGTACCTCAGTTCAGTTCTATTTTATGTCCTTTATATAATTTGACACAACAGAATGTTGAGTTTCATTGGTCAGCAATTCATGAAGAAGCTTTTCAGAGTATTAAGGAAGCCTTGGGTAGAGCTGATGTTTTGGATAATTTTAACCCCAATGCTACCATGATTTTAGAAGTTGATGCTAGCCCTGTAGGAGTGGGAGCTGTTCTTAAACAAGAATATAAGGGTAAAATTTCTACCATTTCGTTCAAAGTAGAAAATTAGCTAATGCTGAGTGTAATTATTCTCAAATTGATAGAGAGGCTTTATCCATTATTTTTGGAGTCAAGAAGTTTTCTGATTTCCTTTTGGGTAGGAAGTTCGTTATTAGGACGGACCATAAACCCTTGACTCATCTATTTAACCCTAGTAAGAGTATTCCACAATTATCTAATGCTCGTATTCAAAGGTGGGCTTTATTCCTATCAGGTTTTGATTTTAAAATTGAGCACATTAATGGAGTGCATAATACAGTGGCAGATGCTCTTAGTAGGCTACCATTATGTAGAGATGATACTGATTTTCATGTACCAGGAGAATATGTAAATTTGATTAATATTTTGGATAAGAATTCTTTTGATGCTACAATGGTAAAAGAATGTATAGAAAGAGACACTGTTTTATGCAGAGTAAGAGATTATGTAAGGAGGGGGTTCCCCAAGGAAAATGTGATGGAAAATTGTATGTTACCATTCTATAAATTGAGAAATGATCTTTCTTTGCATGATAATGTATTACTGTATAGGAATCGTATTTTGGTTCCTGAAATGTTGAGAAAGCGTGTTATGGAAATGCTTCATGAGGGCCACAAGGGTATTGTTACCATGAAAGCCGAAGCAAGGTCTTTTGTATATTGGCCTAATATGGACCAAGATTTGGAACAAATAACTTCTAACTGTACATTATGTATAACAAATCTCAAACATAAGGCCATTTTACCTTTATCTTGGCCGTCAGTAGATAGACCTTGGTCCCGCTTGCATGTAGATTATTGTGGGCCCATTGACAACATGCAATATTTGATTATTATTGATTCCTTTTCTAAATTTATTGATGTCTATGCTTGTAAGAATATAACTTCAGAGGATACCATACAATGTTTAAGGTCGTGTTTTGCTAATTATGGTATTCCTGACACAATTGTATCTGATAACGCAACTTGTTTTATGGCTAGGGAGACTCAGAATTTCTTTCAGAAAAATGGTGTTAGACATTGTTCAGGAGCACCATATAATCCAAGTACAAATGGGCTTGCAGAACGGGCTGCCCGAATATTCAAAACTAATTTCAAAAAGTTTGATTGTAAATTGCCTGTAAAAACCAGAATGGCAAAATTTTTGTATACCTATAGACGTACAGTACAGTCTTCTACTGGCTGCTCCCCAGCTGAATTATTATTTGGAAGGAAATTTAAGGGTCCACTAGATGTTATAATGCCTAAACAAGGAGATGAGTTTTACGTTCATGAGTCTAAATTCAGAGTTGGTGATGCAGTATATGCCAGGAATTTTGGTAAAGGACCAGAATGGGTAGAAGCTAAGATTATCAAAGTTCTGGGTGAAAGGAATTATTTAGTTTCTGTAGATGTTAATGGTATTTTGACTTGGAAGCGTCACTTATCACAGTTATTTGAGAGAAAAATGTATAATACTAGAATAACTGATGAATCATCACTATTAAAAGATACAATGATTCCTTCTGTTCCTGTAGTTTCTTCTCCCAATAATGTACAAGGATTAGAAGAAACAAATAACTCTATTCAGAACTCAAGTAGGATTTGTAATCCCAATGTAGAAGTAGTAGGATCAGAGAACAGTAATTGTGATACTGGTCCCATTGTAAGAAAATCTACCAGAGTAAGTAAAAAAACCTAGGAGACTCATTGAACAAATTTAAGTTTTTTTTTGTGTGTTAACCTAAGGGGGGAGGAGTGTAATGTATTGAGAAACACTACTCTCTCATTCTACTATGTTGAACCTTTGAGTTGTTGTTGTTGTCTTCCCCGCCATCCACGAACTGTGACGCCAGCAGAAGCATGGGTCTGTTTACTTGTATTTGATATACCAGAATAAAGTACGGACTTACCAACCTGTCTTCTTGGAACCTAAGTACTAAAGGGACGAGGATGTAACATCAGGGAACAAGATCAGACTACAAATGCTCCTTAGGGAACAGCTGAAAGCACAATCTTCTATGATGTGTTGTGTTATAATCTACGGTAAGGGAGAAAGAGTAACCAATGTGAGCAATGGTGTGGCAGACAGAGACTTTATTTTCAGACATCCAGAGGCTGACACAATGATGTTCTCTGCCTATGTCAAGCTCAGGATGGAGAACTTTAATGGGTCACTTGTACTTGACAGTGAAGATACAGATGTGTACGTTCAAGCAGCATATCTACTTATCAAACACAAGCATGTCTTTATCAACTGCCGTGACATGCTACCAGAAGAAGTCTCAAATCATCAACCCTCTCCATGTGATCACTAGCAGGGATCAAACGTCAGGGTTCTATGCCCATGGAAAGAAGAAGGTGATCGAGACGGTGATCTCTGATCCCAAGGCAAGAAAGCTCCTGGGACGAATTGGTGAAAGCATCGACTTGGAGGATAGTATCAGAGCTGATATGAAGACCTTTGTATTGTCCTGTATCTATGGTGAAAGTGCAGATGCTACTTGCGGGCAAGCAAGGGCTTCCAAAAAATGAAGATGAAGAATTCGATCCGCCTCCCACCTGATGACGACTTCTTGAATCCGCATATTGAAAGGACAAACTATATCACATATTGCCAACTACACTACAACTTGTTCGACCATCCATCCCCTATTGGTCATGGCTGGGAACTTGTTAATGGAAAATTCCGAGCAGTGCGCTAAACACATCCCCCCTTGTCCCAACAGCTCATGCTTCCTCACTCCTCAGAGGAAAGTGAATCTGACAGTGAGATGAGTGAATCTGGGGATTCAAGAGATTCAGATGTATAAAAGTCCCATGGTTGACGTAGAACAATGGATTCCGTGGTGTATATTTGCTAATAAATATCAATATATTGTTTGACATTTCTTTGTGTTTCAACGTGTTTCAACCATTAGCCTTGGTTTTGTTGTTAAGTGATTTTTGTGTCTACTCTTATTTCTATCATAAATGAAGTAATTCCTAGAAAAAAAAAATCATTACAACCTACTATAAAAGGTCTGTAATGACCTTGCAAAATTGAACATTTGATGCTCAAATTCAGCGGTCATAGTGAATTTAGATATGAAAAAACAGGCCAATCAATAAAATAACACCAGAAATTTTTTTCCCATGGCAGAAAAACCTTAAATAACAAATTTATACAACACTAAGACAAACCAGGAAAAAGTTGATTTCTTGAACTGTCGATGGCCGCCATTTTGAATTCATGGCTCTCAAAAGTTATACCCACACCTTTGACAGGAGCATGTGAGCTAAATTTCTTTTTTATCCCTCCATAGAGGCAAATCTAATAAGGAAAGTACCTCCGCTCTCGATGGTCACGGAACTTATGAAAATAGCCAAACTAAATGCCCCTTTTACATATTAATTCATGCAGAGAGAGAGAGAGAGAGAGAGAGAGAGAGAGAGAGAGAGAGAGAGAGAGAGAGAGAGAGAGAATATTATTGGATTAAGATTAACTGGTAGAGGCTCTTAAGATTTGCTTTTATTATTATTATTATTATTATTATTATTATTATTATTATTATTATTATTATTATTATTATTATTATTATTATTATTATCTAAAATACATCCATCGTTAGAAAAGCAGGGAGGTATAATATCAAGGGCTCCAACCAGGAAAAATAGCAGTTCTATTAACGAAAACACATGCTCAAGTTTAGTTTTATCATTTTTTAAGCTGCGACAATGAACAGTCAACTAACAACCAGGTAACTAGGGACGCGTATCCGTGTGTCAACCTCGTCCAGTCCGAGATTATGACATAAATCCTCATATTGCCATATGAAGGTATTAAGTGTACGGTTTGCAGAGAGAGAGAGAGAGAGAGAGAGAGAGAGAGAGAGAGAGAGAGAGAGAGAGAGATTTATGTAAATTACAGATGAAACATTAATTTTATGCGGCGGTCATCAGGCCTGGCATCAGCATATCCTCATTAACTGCAACCTCGAAGAAAATAGGTGGATGGAAGCTTACCTTCAAAGGCTGGTATTTCCCTTTGACAATATTATAGTTTTTTTTTGGTATATTTCGGATTCTCAGCCATAGGGAAATTAAGATAGCAAACATTAAATATATTAGTACTAAAATAGGCAAAATTGTAATTAACATCCTTGACATATTGAGATGCGAATAGTCCGTCTATAAGCTCCTAATGAACTTTGACTTTATTCTACAAAAAAGATCAGTGTTTAAAGGCTGGTGGTTAACGAGTGTCCTGTTTACTAGTGTGGTAAATGTAATTAGATTCCTCTTTATCAATACATCAGCCATATGTTTAAAGGATAATCAAAATAACAATGAAGTTGATGAGTCAGTGGACGTCTCTTTATCCATGTGTTATTTCTGATTCAATCAGAATCATGTTATTAGTTAACAATGCTTTCATATCTATTTCATTTTGCATAAAATTCTTCCCCCTTTTAATGCTGTACATTTTTCACCATAACTCTAATGGATTTTATTTTTATTTATCTATATCTAGATTTTTAGAAATTATCTGGGCACTGTTTTGCATTCTCAATTTCTTCAAAACAGTATTTACTTAAATCTAGTAATGAATATAATTTACCATTGTTTTCCTTTATATAAATATTTAGGCACTGCCTCCGAATTCAAGGAAAACCCAAGTGGGATATTTGTATGTTTCATATAATTTTTAATATACAACAAATAATTCTGTTTTACTTTTAGAATGTTATTCTATCTAAAATGATAATAACTTTGCTTTATGGAGAGCCAATTACTCGTATTTTTACTAAATATATGTTGAAATTGTGTATAAGTATAATGCTATAAACATTAAATGCATTACATCAATAGTTCCATAATACATTTGAATGTTTATACTATTTATGAAGAACAGTTCCTTGTATCATGTTGCTGATGAATTTTTTTTTTTCATGCTAAATAAGATATATATTTTGTAAACATGAATGAAACCCACTTGATGCACCTCTTGTTTTGTCTGTAGTTCATTCATAACTAAAAATATCAGAATAATAATTGCCAACTTGACATCCATTTGTAATGTTTAAGTCTTAGCTTTAAATATCTCGGATTAAATACCTTTCGCTTATAACTCTCATGGGTTATCATATAAAGTTATGTAGTTGTCATATTCTCTTACAAAGAATAAGGGGATTTGATTCTGTCTATATATAAAAGCATTTAACTATTAAAATCATTACTTACGAAACGTGCTCCTAACTAGTTCATATTAAAATACCAAAGAGATGAATACATTTGATTTTTTGTGTAAGGTTGGGGATAGGGAGAGATTTTTAGATAACATATCTAATCGGGATGACAATTTTCTGTATAAATTGCTGTTTTCTCGATTTTAATCTTCAATCAAGAAGGATATATCGCCTTTAATATTGATGCACTATGTTCATTTTCCATATTTAGTTGAGTGAAGAATAGGTTCCAACTTATGATTTCGATTTATCATTTGTTAATCTCCACTATAATTTTTCAATACTTTTATTTCATGGCAGGATATAGTTACTTATACCTACTGGATTTCCGTCGATATTATATTTCTATTTCAATATGCTTTCTTCACGTCTTATTTTCATCGTTTATTAATATCCGCCTGTTTAACCAGCGGAAAATTCTATTTTAACGGCACTTGTATATATTTCAGTAGATCTTTTTTTATCTAATCCATCAAACTTATCTTATCATTATCATACATTTATGTATTTAAGCCATCTTGTTGTTTCTTCCATTACTTAATAGCTTGCTAAACATTATTCTCCATATGGAAATTACTTTATAACTTTCCAGATATTCTTGATAAAATAACCACCTTGCCAAATAATCTTTCTTCAATTTAAAAATCTCATATCATCAATTCGAACTTATTCTCCATAAAAGACATTTCTTCACTCGTCATATTCATTCAAAGACGAAGTTACTCATTAAACTTCTTCGATATTTCCTTCCCCAAAAA
>NC_090728.1:115069908-115074908 GCF_036898095.1 Palaemon carinicauda | reverse complement strand
CGTGCTTCAATTAGGGCCACGATATCCAAACTATATTTCATAAATTTGCTCTCCACTTGTTTTAAGTTCCCAATCTGATTCATGGTTCAAACATTCCAATAACCTAATTTCAGTTTTTCTTTAGTATTTATAAACCGGGAGAATCTCAGCAACCCACTACGCTCGGGACAGGGGCCATTCTGTCTTCTTCTCTTTCCGTGACTGACCATATCCACAGAGAATTCTTTGGCTATAAATATCAAAGGATAGCCAGTTCCTTGTAATACCCAGGGTCTATCTAACTAAAGCAAGTCACCCCTGCCGGTCCATCCTAATTCTAGTAAGATGAACCACCAGGCATCAGGAGTAAGAACCGAAGAGACAGTTTGTCTATTGCTTTAAACCCAATCCGTCACCCTGCTACCAGTGACTTCATCGAGATTTAGAGGGGCATTTCCTCCACACCCAAAGCTCTCATTACTCCACCAAGTTGCTCACCTGCGTATATAAGTATAACCGTTGGAAAACATGGATTATTAAGATATAACGCTAGGACATATATTATGTATATATATATATATATATATATATATATATATATATATATATATATATATATATATATATATATCCTTATATGATTTTGTTTTCATAAATATTCAGTGCTGGAAGGTAATTTGTTACTATTTGTAGAAGGGAAACTACGCTGTGAATTGAAGAACTATATTACTGTAAGCTACAAGAAATTGATTTAGTAATATAAATATATGGATACAGTCATTTGCTCAAGGTTATGCGTCGTTATAAAAACATGTTTTTCCTAATTTTATTTTATTATTACAAGTCATCCCTGTTTAGAATTCCAGATTAGCTCAGGATGTCAAATCTAAGAATTTACTTATTGAATAGATATCTTGTTCTTTCCTAATCATGGTGTTGAACACAATTATAGTGGCATTAAAGGTTTTCTACTGAAGAGTAGATTTTGACAAATTACTGTTATAGATGATAGTATTTAGAACTGAAATATTTCACCTTTACTATCTCCTTCGCATTAATTACAATTTTACCTTTAAGAGGGACTAAATTGATCTAAGATCTAAGGATGGCATTATCTTATCGTCGTATAATAATTTCAATAAACCATTGATATAATACATTCATATATATATATATATATATATATATATATATATATATATATATATATATATATATATATATATGTGTGTGTGTGTGTGTGTGTGTGTGTGTGTGTGTGTATGTATATATATATATATATATATATATATATATATATATATATATATATATATATATATATATATGTGTGTGTGTGTGTGTGTGTGTGTGTGTGTGTGTGTGTGTGTGTGTGTGTGTTTGAGCTTTTATATATCAACGAGAAAAACATTCTGGAATACATTCGATTTGACATGTGAATATTTTGTTTTACTGGCATATTGTATCATTAGTAATGTATAACTGCAATGAATTGCGTTAAATTTTCCAAGTTTACTGCATGTGTATAACGTATTGTTTTAATAGCTAGAAATAGAACAATTCGCACTGGTTGGTCAAGAAAATAGGAAAAAAAGCTCTCCGTCATTTTTGGGCGCACCCTTGCTCATCTAAGAAAATGTACCAACCGTGTCTTAATTTTGGACATCATTAGCCAATCTCCTGGGCATCACCCCATATCAGACAACGGCCTACAACCCCGCTGCCAATGGAATGGTTGAACGTTTTCATCACACCTTCAAAGCAGATTTGATGTCCCGCTGCAAGGATTCCAACTGATTTACTTAGCTTCCCTTGGTCCTCCTGGGACTAAGGACCACTCCTAAAGACGCCCTCGACGTCTCAGCAGCTGAAATGGTGTATGGCGACCCGTTGGTCGTCCCTGCTGAATTTTTTCCTTCTACAACCTCCTCCGACGATCTCCAGTGCAAACATCACGTCGTGGGAAAATTTACTCCATGCCGCCAGACTTACAAGCCCCTAGCGAAGCATTACATACCGACAGACTTACCCTCTGCAACTCACGTCTTCCTGCGCAACGACATTAGCAAGCCACTGCTAACGCCCCCTTACATGGGCCCATTCCTTGGGATCCGATGCAGTCCGAAAGCATTCCTACTAAACATTCGTGGCAAAGAAGACTTGGTCTCCATTGATCGTCTGAGACCTGCTTATCTCCTGCCAGATGACCAGCCTACAGTTCGCCTCTCTAGGTCAGGGTGCCCTATTTAACATGTACAGTATGCTATTTTAGGGGGGGAGCCATATACCAACCGTATGTCACACGATCGTATATAATTCATTTTGAGTATATATTATGCTTGTATCTTCGCTCTTCCCTCGCAATAAAAAGAACCTGTATAAATATGTCTGTTTTTCTCATCGGTAACGGTGTCTGTTTTATACATGAAATTTCTTGGTGCTTTGAGCTTTTGTATATAAAGGAGAGTGTTCTATAATAAACTCACTCAGTTGCTTTCATCCCGTCTTTGAGTCACAACCTTCTCTCGGTCCGTCACAAAAATGTTAAATAGACCATGCATATTGCAAAAAGTCCCTATGCTTAAAAAAAAATGATTTTATCGCCGTAAAGGCAGAGAGAAAGGTTAATGAGCAAGCTGATTCCAGATGAGATGATGCAAATAGGAAATTGTGCGAAGACAATGAATTTATTTGCACATGGAGTATTTTGAAGTGTTGTTGAAAGTGGAAGATAAGAGAAAAAAAATAGTTAATCTGGGCGATGCAAGAATAGTCGGCAATAATGCAAATTTTAGGATGTGTGTAGAAGGGATGTTAAAAATATCCTAACGACATTTTTAAAATTGAAATTATGAATGTGATAAGTGATGATAGAAATTAAAGCTAGGTGATCAGTAATATAGGGATTGATGGCTAAATAGGGTGACCATCGACCTTCAGACTAAGCCAGGAAAAAGAAAAAAAAAGAATTCATATATCTTTTTGTGAGATGTGATATTCTTGAATAAGGGTAACAATTAAAAAAAAATAGAATCATTGAGGGATTTCAAATACCACACTTCTAGAATTATTGTTAAGAATGTATTACTGATAAGAAAAAGACAGATAATGGAATTGGCAATGTGGCTTTAGACAAGGAACTATGTAAATAAATCAAGTGAGTTCTATCCAACAGTTTAGTTCGGAATTTGAGAGCAAAGGGAAAGGTTGTATGTGGATATGAAATCAAATGAAAAACAAAACTTGAATGTGAAATGATTCCATGGAAGGGTTAAATGAATATGATATAGTGGGTAATTTTTTTAAAATAATTAGAAATTTCTCAAGGAAAGAGTTGTTGGAAGTATATGGAAAGAAAAGGACAAATAGTTAGTTGTAATAATGAACGAAAGCTCCACTTTGGTCTATCTCCATGACCATTTTTACCCTTTTTTTAAATGATGGAATGATCTTTTAGCTTGATGGATTTAGGTATAATATGTCCAATAAATTTCAGCGAACATATACGCTGTTTATATTGCATGGATAGTATTATGATAGTACTTGACAAGGTTGGAATTGGTATTGATAAAGAAAAAGGGCAGTAACTAGAGAAGTGTTTGAAAAATATATAGAAAGCGTAAATAATTACTAATTAATCTGAGCAGAGTTAAGGTTACAACAATGAATGAGATGTCACAGGGTAGATGTTTTTATGTTTGTGAATGTCTGCAAAATAGAAACACTTGATTCGTTTATGTCATTGAAATAATAAGATCGATAAATATTAAATGAAGAAAGAGATCTGGAACAGGTAAAAGGTAAGACCAATTTGGCTATAGCATTCGAGTGTTGAACAGCTTGACACAACAAAGCCCTTTTCAAGAATTTATGGGACTGTCGACCAAACGTGATTTAGGCCTGAGGATAGGGCTGTAAATGAGAAATTTATAGGCATTCAAATGCATAAATATTTATTTTTTTTTTTTATTAAAAATATACACCAGTTCGTTTAAGGGTATTTGATTAAATGAAGAACTGGTGCGGGGAGAAGAGATGAATGAAAAATACTGGACAGTTGTTGGTAAAGGGAAATAAAACATCAACTTAGTGGATTTAAGAGACGGCGTAGCTAATAATAATTTCATTACATTAAGATGAATTATAATCCTAATACTATGGCCTAGTGGCTAACGCCTCTAATTCCGATTCATGGGTCGTAAGTTAGAGCCTTCTACGTACCTCGAAAAAGTTTTCAAAATGGTAGAACAGATCTGTACATAGAGTGTGGTTTTAAAGATTTGAAGGCCCCTCATGAATGACAGAGAGAAGGGACAGTGCCATTGCCCTATCAAGCAAGACAATGCCAAAGAGACTGACTATACTACATATCTTCAGTCCCTAATTTCTCTCCCTAACTAAGCTAGGACCAAGGAGGACTAGGCAATGGCTGCTGAGGATTCAGTAGATAGACATATAGGCTCTCCAAAAACCCCCATCCTAAGCTCACAAGGATGGTGAAGTGGCAGCTACCAAAGGAACTAACGAGATTGAGCGGGACGTTACCACCTCTGATAAGAACTCTATTGTTGCACATCTACTAGTATCCAGTTTTGAAAACCTTACTTTATAACACATAAATCAATAAGTAGGTAGTTTATAGTTTTTTTAACATAGGGGTTCACAATTTTGATTGCAATTTCTTTCGTAGATAAAATGAGAAATTGCATCAATAAACATGACAATTGTTTCGGAAGACCTACCTAATTTTCTTGTTACCTTTGACAGGTAATATGCAGGTGTAGTTTGGAGGATTGATCACTTAAGCTACCCGTCAAGCTCCAAAAAGAATGTATTTTTGTTTACGGTTACTTAGAACTATACTCATTAGAGAAATTGAAGGGGATAGACTGCACATATTAGGATTTATTGAGTAAGTTCAATGAAGTATTCTACGAAATACTGTGTTACTTTACCGGGAGAAGGGTAAACACTTAATTAAGAGAAGTGGCGTCATCGGACTTCTCAAGTAAGCTAACAAT
>NC_090728.1:115062408-115064908 GCF_036898095.1 Palaemon carinicauda | reverse complement strand
AAAAAAAGGCAAACTAAGTATTAGCTAGTACTAAAAAGCCTATTTATAACATATATGCAAAAATACACTGGGTATTTGTTTATATAAAGAAAAAATAAACCTTTAATCAGAAAGAATAGAATTTTGCGGAAACTCCATAATATTTTGAACACTACATGTGTGTACACACACACACACACACACACAAACACACACACACACACACACACACATTATATATATATATATATATATATATATATATATATATATATATATATATATATATATATATATATATATATATATATATATATATATATATATATATATATATATATATATATATATATATATATATATATACAGTATACTGTATACATACATACATATATGCAGTATATTATCATTATGACAGGCGAATTAGGTAAAATCCTAAGCTCCCAAACTCACCTACTATACATAATCTGATACACCAGAGATTACATCCGAGCTCTGAGAATAATACGTAACTCCCAGACGTTAATATATATGAATCACGGAATTATCTAAAGGTCTCCTTACATTATTCTTAAAACAAAACTAGGAGAATGCAATACTTTTAATAGGACATTATATCGGTTTTTAGTCAAGGGATACGAGCGAGACTGAGTTATTTATTGGTATTCAAAATAATACACACTTTGACAAAATATATATAATCTATAAAAGAAATAATTCAACAAGAATACCAAAAGTAAATCACTCGAAATTTAAATATGAAGGAAACCTTAACACAAAATGATGCTTTTAACATTATAGTCACTTGTTTCACTGGTAATTAATTTATGAGAATATTTGATTTTCAGAATTAATGAAAAAGTGTACACTTTAACACTATAGTAAATAAACAATAATTACACTTACATATACGCAACTGGTACTCTTATGTCCGATGGGATCACACAAGTTTACAGAATGGTTAAACAAAAAGAAATACACTTCACTTCTTAACCAAAACACACTGGGCCATGGACAAAAAAATATAATTTTTCCACTTAAATTGTGCTCACAAATACACTTCACTTCTTTCAAATTAAACCACAAAATTATCACCTCTGTTTTAACAGGCACTATACAAAATATAAGTTGGAGAGAAAACACTATGAATGAACAGGTGCTGGTGAGAGGATTGTCGGACGTAGGTTCTTCTGGAATGTCAGGCTGGATCTCTCTCTCCTATGAATTGTAAGGCTCTCTCTCTCTCTCTCTCTCTCTCTCTCTCTCTCTCTCTCTCTCTCTCTCTCTCTATATATATATATATATATATATATATATATATATATATATATATATATATATATATATATATATATATATATATATATATCATCCTAATTCATTTTTGAATATTCCAACTAATCAATCCAGAAATGCATTCTAGGTGTGTGTGCACATGGTCTGGGCAGTCTTTCGCGACGTCAGCTTGCCAACTTGGCAGTTTGAAGTAGGGTTTTATTCATTGCATGGCAATGGCAACGCACTCGGCTAACTCCACCCACCTCCTCTCGTAACATAAAAACAAAAGCAGCAAGTTTAATCTAGAGACTTTATGCAACCTCCAAACATGTGGGAACATGATGCAATCCCTCGCGTGTGTTATAAAGCATACCTTTTAACAAGAAACATAAGACTTTGTAAACAAACTACTTGAAATAAAAATTTAATTCTTTGGAATAAAATAAATTTACATATACTGAGCTGAATGAAAATATAACTAAATGAATGATGATAGACTTAAGTAATTTATACACCTTTACTTAATCCTGCATGAGTCGAACCTAGAAATGAAATACATGAATAAAATAATCTACTTTCTTGTTAGACTAATTTTGTATTATATATATATATATATATATATATATATATATATATATATATATATATATATATATATATGTATATATATATATATATATATATATATATATATATATATATATATATATATATATATATATATATATATATATATATATATATATATGAATATATATATATATATATATATATATATATATATATATATATATATATATATATATATATATATATATATATATATATGTATATACATATACATATATATATATATATATATATATATATATATATATATATATATATATATATATATATATATATATTTATATATATATATATATATATATATATATATATATATATATTTAAATATATATATATATATATATATATATATATATATATATATATATATACATATATATATATATATATATATATATATATATATATATATATATATATATATATATATATATATATATATGTATATATATGTATATATATATATATATATATATATATATATATATATATATATATATATTTATGTATATATATATATATATATATATATATATATATATATATATATATATATATATATATATATATATATATATATGTATGTATATATATATAATATATATATATATAT
>NC_090728.1:115034908-115052408 GCF_036898095.1 Palaemon carinicauda | reverse complement strand
AATTCCCTTCATAGATCCTCCTGCAAATGGACCTATTACAACTACTTGCAACAACCAAAACACTCAAGTGAAAGTGCTCCAATGGAACCTTTGCAGACTTCGAAACAAGTTTGCATTCCTCTAATCTCAAACCTCAGTGCAAGACCTGACATTATCATATTGCAAAAAACTCTGCTTAATGAGAACATACCATTTGTGTTCTCAGGATACAAAGTGTACACAATATATCTATCACCAACGACAAGAGGACTAACCACCCTTGTCAAAAACAGCATCCCCTCTGAACTACTACCAAGCATAGACTGCGAGACAAAGGCAGACACTCTTAGTGTCCAAATATCTCTGCTAGCCATGACGCTAATAGTCCACAACATCTACAAGTCCGGAGCAAAAAGCATCAATGCGGAGGCACTCTTCGCAGCAGCCTCTGATGAGAACTCAATTATTGCAGGCGACTTCACCACTCATCCCCAGTTCCTGAACTCAATATTAGAAACAAATCAAACAGGCAGACACTTGCATGCCCTATTGCAAGAATATCCTGATGTAGCACTGTTCAACAACGTCACAGAAGCCACCCATCTAAAAGGAGATTGATTAGATCTCACCTTCCTATCCAGTTTCATACAAAGAGGAGCTAAAGGGCAACTACATCCGGTACTAATCAGTGATTACCTTGCCATTGAAGTTAAATTCGAATTGGAGAAATACCCCCCTCCTCTTCCACCCCCAAAAAGGTGGAACCCAGAGTTTGCTAAATGGGAAAAATTTGAAACAGGTATGACAGAGTGGGCTCGGGAATACATAAAAAACCCTCACAAAGATATCTCCACCCCATCAACCGACTTCAGCAAACAACTAGAGGTAGCAGTCTGTGTATCCATGCCACAAAAAAAGAACTCTGAGAAGAAACATGCCGATGCCTGGTACTATAACAGTCGCATCAAAGAAATGAATGCTAGAATAAACTGGACAGAAAACTTCTCAGGCGACACAGAACAGATGAGCTACACGATCTACTTGTAGAGATCATCAAACATTCTGTGCAAGTATCACTGGAAGTAAAACTAGACAAATGGTACTCATGGTGCAACGAGGTCAACTTCACCACATCCCTAGCCAAGATATGGGGCTGGTTTAACAAAGTCTCTGGGAAGTATAATACACCCAGAGTCACGCACCCAGACCCATTAGCTGAAGCCAAGAGGATTGCTAAATATTTTGCGGACAGAGCAAAAAGCACCAATCTACCTCTGCAAACTATTAACAGGCAGAGAACACTGCTCCCAATCAAGAACAACATCATTGAAGCCACCTGCAACATGGTAGAAGATACTGATCACCACTACACCATGGAGGAATTTAACACGGCCCTCGCAAAAGGCAGGAAGGACACTGCCCCTGGAGCTGACCTCATCACATACAGCGTGCTGAGGAACATGGGAAACCACGCTAAATTAGTCTACTTGCATTTGATTAACAGGACACACAAGGAAAGACTACGTCCAACCACATGGAACCGGTAGGACACCAAACCAATTAAAAAACCCAAGGAGCCAGACACCTACTGACCAATAGCTTTGATAAGCTGCACAAAGAAAGTAGCTGAGAGACTGGTACTCAACGGACTGCAGTGGAAAATAGGCCCACTACATCATCGCCTAAATGCCAACAGAAGCAGCATAGGCACTCAAGAATTCATTATAGATTTCCTCTTAACAATTAATGACAAAAAAGCCTTTGTCATATTTTTCAATCGTGAGAAAGCCTTTGAGCTAGCCAGCTCACCAGCTATACTCTTTACAATTGTTGAAAAAAGAGTGAAAGGACACTTACTGGCCTGGACTCGAAACTACACACTGAACTGAGAAGCCAGAGTCACTTTCCAAGGAAAAACCACTGAGTTCATCCCCCTAGAAAACGGTACACTACAAGGAGGCATACTAAGCCCCTACCTTTCCAATCTAGTAATGGAGAACTTATCTACTCTAAACCTCCCACATGGGGGTGGAAATTTTCATTTATGCCGACGATATTTGCATAGTCTGTCCACATAAAGCTCATGCAAGAGATGTCATTCAAAAAGCACTTGACATGATCCGAGCCAAATGCAATGAAGTTGGCCTAAAGATCATCACCAACAAAACAAAAGCAATGGCTATAAGACATTCGCAAAACCCTCAGAACTTCACACTGAGGGGTGAAGACATTGAATGGGTGAGTCAATTCATATACCTTGGGGTAATCATTAGCAAAACCACATCACCAGCCAATGAAGTAACCTACCTCAGAGAGAAGAAAAGATTCGTCTATCAGTCATAAAACGAATGACCTCTCTAAAACAAGGAGTATCTAATAACCTCCTAAGACTGTGTTATCTACAAGCAATTCGATTCCATATCGATTATTCAGCACCCACACTCACTGCATTAACTGACACTTCAAAAGCATCATTAGAAGTAGTCCAAAACAATGCCATGAGACTCATTAGTGGCTCTCCAATGTGGACAAGACTGTTTACTTATAGCAGAAACCAGGCTAATTCCCCTGTCAGCTAGGATTGACATTAGGAATAGCAGCATTATATTCAAGTCAATCATCGCAGACAGAAAAAGGCCACTCAACAATAAAATAAAAAGTTTTCTACCTCTTGCTGAGGAACTGGATCCGCCAAATTCCCACACAAAGAAACTATTGGATACACTTAGAAGGATGCAGATGCAAAATGAGGCTCACAAAACCAAGGGGACAACAAAAGCATGACGGATACAGCCCTCCTGCCCCTTGGGCTCATGATCCTATCAAATATAACTTCATCATCCTACCAGCACCATGCAAGGCTTTGCTCGCCAGAGTAACTCACTGAAGCTGCAAAAAATTCAATCAGGAACACACCTGCGCCTCACAACTACTATACGGATGGATCAGTAGACCGTGCAATCCCTGCAGCTGCCACTGCAGTTATCTCTACATCAGGATGTAAAGAAAACTGGAGACTTTCCAACCATGCCTCCCCACTGCAAACTGAACTAGTGGCCATTGCAAAAGCTCTAGAACACTCTGCCAACCAACAAGATGGGAACACAATGATCCATACAGATTCCAGAGGAGCCATTCTGGCCCTCAGCAACAAGAAACCTACAGAGAATGTTTACCTCATCACTGCAATTCAATTCTCAGCCTTGTTCCACCAAAGCAACAACAGGCAGGTTACCTTGAATTGGATTCGAAGCCATACTGGATTCTCTGGCAACAACGAGGCCGATCACCTAGCCAAATCGGCCTAAATGACAACAGGCAGGTTACCTTGAATTGGATTCGAAGCCATACTGGATTCTCTGGCAACAACGAGGCCGATCACCTAGCCAAATCGGCCTTAATGTGCCAAATCGGCCTTAATGTGCCAAACCATTAGCATTACTCTACAACCTTCATTAAAAACTATCAAGAATCAAATGGCTGCCTACTGCAACGTCCAAAAGACTAGTGAAGTAAGGAGAGCCTTCCCAGATGGATCAAGATCTGCAAAGTGTTATATTGAAGCGACAAACATATTACCACACCCAATTGCAAGACAAACACCTCGCCAGGACGCAGGAATCATCTGCAGACTGCGCCTGGGCTATCTATGCAGCTGGCAAATTATCTTAGATAATGACGAAGACCCTGCAGCACAGCATAGACACATAAGACCGCACAAGTACTGTAATCAAGACACAGAAGAACCTCTACAGCACTATCTACAGCAATGTCAGGAAACAACCCTACTTCGGCATGATCTTAAACCCAACAATCCTGCAATTGAAACAGCAATTGTCAAATACATAATTGACAATCATAACACCCTCTCAGTCTTTCTCCGCAGCTACCCTCCACCGAGATAATGTTGCAACAACGCCAACGAGCAATCTAAGCGACAATTGAAGAGAAACCTTCTTATCCCCCTTGCAATTTCTATGTTGGGAGCAGAATGATTGTTGGCGGCTGAGGGCAACAACTCGTACTCCATACAAGGAGACAGTTTTGTCTTCCCGTCCTGTTTTCAGCTTGGATATGGGGTCGGAGTTGTCGGCGGTCTTTTTAACTTCCAACATATCTTTCTCTCCTCTCAACCAATCTCCCTTGCTGGAATCAGAACGGGTGCTGGTGGCTGAGGGCAATAACTCATACTCCTTATAAGGAGACAGTTTTGCCTTCCCGTCCTTTTTTCAACGTTGAAAATGGGAACGGAGCTGTCGGCAGTTTTTTTTATATCCAGCATCTTTTTTACCCTCAGTCTCTCTTTTCCTAGTTCATGCACCCCTCCCAACCACCTTTGAAAGTCTCAATAAATAAAATCATAAGTAACCTTTATTTTTACTTCTTTTTTTTTTAATACTCACGGGTACTGGAATTTTTTATTCCATCCTATCTCTACTACTAAAACTACTACAATTCTCTCCTTTCAGCTCTCTCCCACTCAGCTGAAATCTTACACTATCCCTCTATCTCACAACTTATGCTTAAACCACTATGAAGTTTTTTACTTCACCCATATCAACATCTCCAACCAAAACTTTTCAATTCCTTCCCGAGCTTTCCTACTTATCGGGACTTACTACTATAATTCTTTTTCTCCAACTAAGATTAGAGCCAGTGGACCCACGGGAAGGCATCCCCTTCCCACAGTCAATTACTTCTTTCTCCAAAAAAAAAACATCACAACCCAAAAACCAATCCCAATATCCTAAAATAAATGTTGCAGAATATCCCCACCCAACTATCTATCCCAATACCAAAACACCTATGGGCTGCAAGATTGCAAAAGCCCGTGTCTGGCCAAAACGGCCAGGCAATCTTCAACAACAACAACAGCTCCAATCCTGTGAGAAATGCCCACACACACATTTTACGAACTAGCCTGCTTAGTTCAAGAGAATTGGGCTCCTAGGATAGGCCCACAGGGTTACATTTTTGGTACTTGTTAATTAGATTTGATACGTTACCGGGTATCAATTACAATTGCCAGCCTACACCTAATTTTGAAAATGCCAAATTTTGGTACTTTTTACTCACTTTATTTTTTCTATGATATTAATCTAGGAAATCTGACTTGAAGTAACCATATGAAGGAACGTGATAGGCATTCTCTGTCGGCTTCTACGTGGTGGTGGTGATTTGTCCGATGCGGTGTAAATGTATTTATTTCTGTTGAAGCCACTACAGGATTACCTTTTCCGTTTATCCCCATTTAATCCGAGAGTCCAAGTGTCTCCTAGGAGGAATATACTAAATGGATTTTTAGACCTTTCTGGTGGTTATCTCATGATGAAGCACTACTGCATTTTTAATAAGGCGTACTTGTTTTCGCGTTAATTTATAGAAATGTGAAAACGATTGCGTTTATATAGGCAAAGAGAAAATATGAGAGAGATATAGAGTTAATAGAATTATCAGTAACTACTTAATTTATCCTTTTCCCATATCTTACACCATTTTTTTCCTGTGAAGAGAATTCATAAAACTCAATCAGAAAATATATTTTTTTTTCCTCTTGTTTCAGTATCTATTTAACATCAGAATACAAGATACTATTGCACGAATAAGGCAGAATACTCTGAGGTTTTAAAGATAAAATATGCTATGAAAAAGGAGAGGAAATTTAAGGAAATCATAACTTAGCGAATGAAAATATAAGGGGAAAATCTAAAATAAAAATCAATGAAATGCATATTACAAAATTGTGAAATGCAATCAGTTTATCTTCATAATATAAAAAGTGCTCCGATCATGAAACAAAGTATGGAATATATACTGTACTTTTCAAAATAGGTGAGTCAACCAGGTTGGCATGCTAAACCTGCCCACACACGCATGAGACTGGTGGGCCATACTGCCAATCGCAACGGGGTTGGCCTGTCCCGTCAAACATGCTGACAAGATGAGAGGACAGGCTAGTCGTTGCTGGTTTGTCCTGTTTACCCACCATACACATTAAGGATTGGCACGAACACGCCAATCGCGATCAAATCATCGCTCCAATCCTCTGAGTGTATGGCCAGCTTTAGAGTGTGACAGGGTGCAATTCCTTAGAGCAAGGTGTACCAGGTATTCCTGTGTCCAACTCTACGTGTTACATTGTTTTACATATGGCAAGGATGAAGAGCAACCCAGTGAAAGTCTTTTGTATTGATAACTTAACGTCACAGTTCTTTAACTGGTATCATCTTCCTTGTGTATACATTTTTTATTAGAAATGTAGATTACCCTTTTTTCATAGAGGGCTTGCTGCCATAACGATTCTGATTTATGCTTTGGATATCGGGAAATTGTCCTTCTTTTACTTTTCTTCACTGACTTTTACTTGCTGGCAGATAGTGTCTGAAACCATTGTCAATATTCATACATGCCAGATTTATTTTTACTCCACTATTTGTTTGGACTCCTTTCATTTTTTCTCATTACTATTGTTGACGAGAAGTTTGACGAGTCTTTCTCTTTCCGTAATTATTACGTTTTAAAGTTGAACATATTCAGATATTCAGCGACATGGAAGTTCAGGGAATGATGGGCTCCTTTACATTCTTAGTATACGTTTTATATTTATTATTATTATTATTATTATTATTATTATTATTATTATTATTATTATTATTATTATTATTATTATTATTATTATTATTATTATTATTATCTTCCAATAATATAAGCTTTCATAATAAGTGATGTTTTAAACTTCCACCATTTCGATTTTATATTAAAATCCAGAAGAAAAAGAACTTTCAACGGATATTTATGACCTTATGTAACTCGAAAGTCTTAATAAAATAAAGTCTTATTTCATGAAAATCCCCGTCAGTCAAAACTACAATATTATCATGACAATTTTGCATACGCCATAAATTTCAAATAAACTATATTTCATCGATATTTCAAATAAAAATAAAACTACTTCAACTACCCCATTACTACTTCAGAAATTTTATAACATTCCTAATATTCTAAGAGGATTTTTATAACACTGGTCTCTACTTTTTTTTTATCAGGTTGATAAAAAATTACAAAACTACTCTTATAACCCTACACTGTTTATTATTATTATTATTATTATTATTATTATTATTATTATTATTATTATTATTATTATTATTATTATTATTATTATTATTATTATTATTATTATTATAAGCAAAGCTAAACCCGTAGTTGGAAAAGCAAGATGATATAAGCCCAAGAGTTTCAACATGGAAAACAGCTAAGTAAGAAAATTAACAATAAACTAAAATATCCATGCCATCTTTTATGTCCACAGATTTCTGTGAGGCTTTTCAAGCTGGGGGATGATTCTTAAACTTTCAAGAAAGTGTAAAGGAGTGTGATAAAAAAATAATAAGCCTTAGAAAATTACGGAATACGTAAGATTTCCCATGACGTCAATATGACGTTAATACTTAACTCATTTCTCCTACTCTTCGTATCGAATGTTTATAGATCCTTCAATGAGAAATCCTTCATAAAACATTCAGGATTCGATTAAGTGTAACATTTATCTAATGCTAGGAAAATGGACTGTTGAATCTCTCCTTTTAATTTCTTTACACAAGTGAAATAGCCTTAACCCTTTTAATGGAAAGATAATGAAAATACATAACACAAACATCTTCGTTGAAGAAAGTAAGACATAAATCCTACAAATGGTAACGGAAATGAAAATGGAACCTCCTGAATAGCAAACCCCTCGAGTGCGAGAAAGACATTATATTGACGAGGTTGTGTTATTGCAAGCAAAAGATCAAAGGTCGTAACCATAAAAAAAGATTACACGAATCTCTCTGTCGGAAACTGCTAACTGCTAATGCTCAGTAAACGTCCGATTTACACCAGAGGTAAAAGTCAGACAGTAGGAAAGAATGGAGGGAATTTGATAACAGATTAGGAAATTATAATTGCCTTGTCCGTTGTTATGTTTTAGTTCACATTCGGTTGAAGAACATTGGGAATCATTATGAGTGTCTTCTGGTTTAAAAACACAACTCAAATTCTAAATGTAAAACAACATAGCTAGAAAAGTATATATAATAGTTTACATCTAAAATTTCGTGGGAATTTAGGTTTGATTAAAACACACGATCTCCTGAGATTATATACTTTATATAATCGTTTATGATTTCACAGCTTTTATCCACAACACATTTCAGCTAACGCTCTCCTGGATAGCTGGGTAATCCTGTTATCCTTTCCATTATTGCACTGTTTTAAAAACCCAACATTAGTCTCTGCTACTTAAATCAGTGATTAAAAGGGTTTCTTCTGGGCGTCGCAGAGGAACGGTGTGTACATCTTGAACGATTGAAGCTAACTAACTAATACAGTAACTTAAATTTTATAAAAAATATAAGAAATTTAAATAATCATATCTATAAATAATGTTATACCATCGTCAGTATCATTTTTAGACAAAATTACTCACAACAAACATATTAAACGTATGAAAATTCTAAGTTCTAAAAACACCGATATATAGTAAATTTAATTATAACATAATACTCCACTTGCTTTATGAAATTCATTTAAATACAGGGGATTCTGTAAGCTGGAGGTTATAATTCCGAAGTCAAATAATTAGATGCAAATCCTGGTCGTGTTCTCTCCATAGAGGACAGATGATGGCAGTAAGTGAAATTTAACTAGGAATAGTCCAAAACAGAAATATTTATACCATTTTACAAAAATTTAACATAACTAAACTTATAAAAAGCAGCTAAGAATACCAATTATATTTTAATCTTCTGATGAAACTTTAAGAAGCATCAGAGAATATATATTTTTTTCCAACGATTGGAGAGGAAATTATAAAACACTTGAATTATCCCAAGTTCTTAAAATGACAGGTTACTATTATTTATCTCAAAATCGTCCTGGGAAACAGAGAATTTGGTTTCTGTGTAGTCCATTTCCTGTTATAACTGCTCAGTATAAGCTTAAGAATAAATGATGTGAAACCCTACTTTTATATTGTATTTCCACCTTTTTGATACAAGGAATCAGCAGGGCATTGAAGAGAGTTTTAAGTATTCTACGGTTTTTAAAATATACATTCATTGCTTACAGAATGATAACAGAACATATGGCTAGAAGTAGACACAAATTTAACACTACTGATAATAAACCCGTGGTTCACTGTCTTGCTGTATCCTACAACAATTATGAATTTTGGCAAATTCGCTCTTCAGATACCGATTAAACCGGGATAATTATATTAAACCAATTAAAAGGAAGATTCCATAAATTGATTAACGTACAGTATCAATATCATTGATGGTAAAGAGCATAATCAGGAAAATAAAAGTTTATAGAAAAGTTCTCTGAAATTACAATATAAAAAATGTAAAAGCAACGAAAACCATCAATTATGAATAAGTACAAAACTGGAATTAATTTTCAAACATCGTTAAAGAAAAGAGTTTTTGGCTTTTACAATGCATGGGGGTAGTTGTAAATGGAATGTAGCTTGAATATCTGAATTTGAAATATAGGCCTTACGCTCAGTTTCAATTCTCTCTAAAGGCTATACTCGTTGTGTATGGGAGTATTTCTAAGGTATATCTGTGTCAATGACTTCTCGAATTATTAAGTGGACCATTTTCGTTCTATTTTTACAACTCTCTCTCTCTCTCTCTCTCTCTCTCTCTCTCTCTCTCTCTCTCTCTCTCTCTCTCTCTCTCTCTCTCTCTATTCTGGTAACAGAATAACCGTTTTATAATGGAATAAAGGTTTTTGACTTTTTGACTTGACTTTGACTCTCTCTCTCTCTCTCTCTCTCTCTCTCTCTCTCTCTCTCTCTCTCTCTCTCTCTCTCTCTCTCTCTCTCTCTCTCTCTCTCTCAAAAGCGATTGAAATTAAGAAAAAGCCAACTTTTGACACCTTAGTCAAGGTATATTGAATTGCAATGGAAAAGATTATGTGATATTGTTTTGTGACTTACAAAACTAAGTGGAGACAAGAAAATAGACATTCACGTATTTCGGAGAGGATAAATAAGAGTACAGCAGGAAGGCGAAAAACTAATGCGATCTACTTAATGCGGAACAAATTTGCCAATAAGTACGTGTGAATAATTACTTGTAAGATTTGTACGTTTTAGACTTTACTTACTTATTGCTGCTCAAAATTTTGATAGTGATAGAAACGTAACTTCTATTGCAAGGTAATTATTTAAAGAAAGAAAATAGAACCTACTAAACGAGATGAACGAAAATAATGGAAATGATGAACTTCAATTAACCAGACGATCATTGAATTTTTAATTGGTTTCTCAAGACAAACCGTTTATTTCTTCTTCTTTCTCGGTAATGAGTGGCATATGTAGCAGATAGGACCGTATATATATATATATATATATATATATATATATATATATATATATATATATATATATATATATATATATATATATATATATATATATATATATATATATATATATATATATATATATATATATATATATATATATATATATATATATAAATATGATCAGCGACCCAGTCCCTTTCATCATTTTAATTGGGAGCTGGGAAGGCCGGACGATGGTTGCTGACGACTTAGTAATTAGACGTATATGCCTCCCCAAATTCCCCATCCTAAGCTCCCAAAGACGCTGATTTTACGGGCACTATTGGAAACTATCGGACTTGAGTTGGGCTTAAAATCCCCATATACAAAAAATCTACAGCAAATAGGAATTATTGGCAATAGTTATTCAGTTAACGAGATCAAGGGTCAAACAATTTAATTGGTTAACTTGAGTTTTTCACAAAAAACTTCCCAATTATTCAAATTAAAATCATAACAAATCCCTTTTTTTCCGACGGGTGTTGGCACTGAGCACTGACAATAATGTTAATAAAAAACATCACAAAATATCAAAAAGCACAACATACATGAGAGCAAATTCATACAAATTGACATCTGGCAGACCATCATGACCCAAAAAATATATGCTGATTTTTTTTTCTTTTTTTTTTTTGGGTGTATTTCACTATATTATGTTTTTATTGTAGGACTCAACGTCGTTCCGTCAACCAACAGACGACATGATGCATCTGAAACCTTTCTTTCTCGCATTGGTCGATGGCGAGGATCGTTGGCGCCTTGGCATCATAAAGTGTGAATTTCTAACCGATGCCGAAATGACAAACTCTTGCAGATTTTTTAATCAGCCAAGGAAGAAGATGAACGGGATCCTTGCAATGTAATATTGCTAGTTATATTAAATTATATGATATATCAAATTACAGGAAACTTTCATTATATCCTCCATTTTTTAGGTAGATGATTAGAAAAATTTCTTGACGTCCTTAGGCATTCGTGAATCTTTACGCCATCATCAACCAGTCCTAATTCTTCTTTCTTCTTTGTACTTGCGTTTATTTATAATGTTCTCTTCATTCAATTTTTTTCTTATTCCTCTTTATACAAAAATAAAGGAATTGCTGCTTTTTTCTATTTCTTAATTTTGAGCGAAGGAAATTCATGTCATAATGGAAGGCTGACAGCAAAGGCTGGTCGGTGTGGTGTAGTGTAATGTAAACATTGGTCTTGCCGTGTTACCCTGAATAATGTCAGACAATTTGAATTAACTCTAGCAAGGATGGAAAGGGACCTGTAATGATAAATTATTACATGAACATCAAAAAGTGTTTGTACATAATGGGCTCATAGCAACCGGACATATTCAAATGTACATTACACGAGGCTCGGTTATTAAGATCCTATTATGTAAAAACTCTTTTTTATGTTCGTATAATAATAAATCGTAACACTAAACACTATATTTGGCTAAAATTAAAACATCTAACTGCTTACCGTAAAAACAAATTCCTATGACACAACATATCATGAAAACGCAGTCCATTAAGAACTTATTTTTTTTTTTTTTATAATTCTATATTACATACTGTAAATATCCTAGAACCGATTAAAAGACATGAGATCATAAAGGACAGCCTCCTAGATTTACCATTATTTCTTAAGGTTCAATCCCTTTTCCAATGCTGATTATTACCTATATTATATATATTGACGATTTAATATGTGTGTGGCAAGGAAATGAGAATTTAGATGATTTCATAAATGGAAAAACTTGGTATCATCAAAAAATTTCACTATGGAACTGGAGAATAATTGTATCCTACCTTTTTTGGACTGACGTATACACAGGTGTAACAATAGACTGAAGTTTAGTGTACTGTATATAGAAAGCCAACGCATATCTCTGCATATGTCCATTACTACTCAAATCAAATTAAGCAAGTTAAGAAATCTTTATTTACTTCTATGGTTTTAAGAGCATTTAGAGTCTGCATCCCTGAATATATTGAGGATGGAATAACTGAGATTAGAACAAGTGGTAAGAAACTAGAGTACCCTGATAATGAATTAGATAATTCACTAAAAACAGTATATATATATATATATATATATATATATATATATATATATATATATATATATATATATATATATATATATATATATATATATATATATATGCACACACACACACACACACACACACACACATATATATATATATATATATATATATATATATATATATATATATATATATATATATATATATATATATATATATATATATATATATATATATATATATATATATATTAGAAAGTCTAGATCAGCCTTGTTTTTCTAGGTTCAATTACTAGTTTTTAAGAATCATTTTGTGGCAGAATAGACTTTGTTTTGTATGAGAATTTGTTTATGTTATCTTTGAAATTTAAGTGTTTAAGTGTAAAGTGCTTAATTTAACAATTCTCAGTGTGGTTAGGTGCCTCCTCCCCGGTTGTTTATATTATCGAACTATCGTTTTAACGATTGTTTTTTTTTTTTTACATACGAGTGTTTATGAACGCGACTTGATGTCTGGACGTTGGTGCTTGGAAAAAAGTCAGTTCGGGCTTGAGCACTCCCCTGATAATATACCTTGAGCAGCCTAGTGATTTGGACTCTGGATGACGATTGTTTGGCAACTTATTTGGACGATTCTTTGGATTACGCTTTTGATCCTTACATTGATCTGTTATCTGCAGGTGCGCTTGTCACCTGCGACTCAAGCCAGTTCTGCCTTTCCCTGACGAGGAGGACTTCCCAGGGAATTGGTGCACTAACGTCTCCAATCAGCTGCTGTGGTTTTGGGAGATTGCAAGCTCGTGAGGTGGCCAGTAGGGAGGCTGACGCCAGGTAAGACATAGAGTGTCTGATTTTCGTTTGGGATTGCTTGCCCTTTATGGTTATGCCCTGGCGTCCAGGACCTGCCCTGATAGCTGTTATGACCAGTGAATGACGGCCCTAGTTTTGCGTCTCCTCTGATTCATCCACTGAAGTGAGGAGAACTATTTACATCCTTTGCATCATTTGATCTTTTATATATTGTCATATTTAAGACGTGACTACATAATATCTTCCAGTATGTCTATTATAGACAAGGTTTTGTGTACATTAGTTTTGTGTTGATAGGTAGGATTTATGATGGTTTTTCTTGTTTTATTTACTCCGTCTTCCTTCTTGCTTGTAATTAGTATTAGGGTAATTTTTTGTTCTGGCCAGCCAAATTGTTGGATCCAAGTTTATAGTTGATATTTCTCTTGTCTTTGTTAGGACTTAGCTTCTTAGTTTTAGGGAATCCAGTGTGATTCAAAGGACCGTTATTTGTCCTTCCTTGTTATTAAATAATGTTATTTGCAGTTTTAACAAGGTTGATCTAAATTTGGTTATTGTTAAGTATTAAATATTGTTAAGTTTTCTTGAGTGTTTGTTTCCGCTGACCTTTAGCACTGAGTTACATATATTACTGACAACAATTATAATAAGAACTCTTATAATAACCCTAAGGGTTATAACAATTGGCGACCGTGACAGGATTGTTCTCAGGTGTACTCAGTGTTTTGGTCTGTGGAACAGCACTTTGTTAATTTGACATTATTTTCTTTAGTTGTAAAGTATTACCTTTCTCCCCTGCTAATTTTGGTGCAGTGGAGGGTTTTATGTTTGACCCCGCAGAGTTTTTAGGGTCAGGTGATTGTATAAAGCATCTGCCAGTACTAAATAAGACTTGTTTAGTAAGTTGTGCCCAGTGGTTGGGTATTCCGTTGAGGGCAGCGGATACGAAAAATCAATTGTTGGTAGCTGTTAAAAGTAAAGTTGCTCAAGGTCTGGCTGAGGCTGAACATTTGGTTAGGGAGTATGAAGTTTCAGGTAGTAGTGACTCTGAGCGTGAGGGTAGTATGATTAATGATGAGGACAGAATAAGTGTTAATGGAGGTCTAACTCTGTTTGAGGATCCTCCCCGGACAGGAACTATTTATGAAGGTCAGGCTAACTTGCCTCTGAAACTAAATGTTTCCACTAATCCATTCAATTCTGTAGTAAACCCTGCGCCAAAAGATCCTCAGGTTCCTGTTTGTCCTTTGGTGGAGTCCAAGGAGGACGGTGAATTTGATTTAATATGTAAACGGATAGAATTGATGAAACTGGAATTTGAAGAGAATGAGAGGGCGAGGCGGCATGAATTCGAGATGGCCAATATCAATTTAGAAATTGCTAGGCTGCAGGGCACCTCTAATCATTTTAGTACACCTCGGGGCAACTCACAGGATAAGTTTAATGTAGGTGCGGCCTTGAAATTGGTGCCAGTATTTGAAGAGTTGAATGTTCCAGAATTTTTCAAGGCTTTTGAACGTGTTGCCACTCGGTTGTCTTGGCCCCCAAAAATGTGGACTGTCCTAATTCAATGTAGGTTGTTGGTCAAGGCAATTAGAGTGTATAATGCCTTGGAAGAAGGTATTGCCCGTGATTACCATAAGGTTAAGGCTCTAGTCCTCAAGGCATATGATTTGGTTCCTGAGGCCTACCGCCTTAAGTTCAGAAATTTTACGAAGCAGGCCTCCTTTACTTATGTGGAATTTGCTAGGCTTAAGGAGGAACAATTTGATCATTGGTTAAAAAGCCGCCAGGTGGTCTCTTTCTCCGCTTTGAGAGAACTCATGCTTCTAGAAGAATTCAAAAGGTCATGTAGTAAGGAATTGAAAATTTATCTAGAAGAGGTAAAAGCTTTTAATTTAAGTAATGCCGCCCAAATTGCTGACGAGTTTGTATTGACCCATCGAACTGGGTCTGGTAGTTTTGGAAATAAAGATGTGAATTTTCAATCTGCTAGGCCAGTTAATTTTCAGAGGTTGGGCTCTTTTGTGAATACTCGTGGGCAGGGTAACCCACCAGATAAAAATCATAAGCCTGATAGTAAACAGGGAAAAGACTTGAGTGGACAGGACACTCGTGTCTTTTGTGAAGATAATAGGTTTGGTTCTGGCCCAGGTAATATGAATAATAGAGGTAGGGGGACTTGTTTTTGGTGTAATAAGCAGGGACATTATCAGGCACAGTGTTTTGCCAGAAGAAGGTACCTCCAAAGGAATAATAATAATCCTCTGTCACTAATATCTACTAGTAAACCTGTTATCAGCGATCCCGTAGTTGAAAACCGTCCAGTAGCTAACACTAGTAATGATGTTAGTAGCAGTAGTCAGTCTTCTAGCAGAAAGGAGGCATGACTACTTTATGATAAATATATTTGGCCTGGTAAATTAATATCTACTTCTAAAACTGTTGGTGTGAAATTTTTGAGGGACACAGGGTCAGCTCGGTCTCTGGTTTTGAAAGACACTTTGAAAAATTTAGCTGAGTATACAGGAAATTTTGTTGTTCTGGGAGGGTTCCCGAACACTGTTGTTTCGGCTCCGTTAGTGGAGGTCAGATTGTCTTTCCCTGGTTATGATAAAGTGACAGAATTAGCAGTTGTTGAGTGTCTCCCTATTCCTGGAATTGACGGCATTTTGGGTAACGATATGTTAAATACAAAAGGACAAGAGTTGTTCCCCATATTTTCTGTGCATGCCTGTCCTGTTGCAGTAACAACCCGGGCAGCAGTAAAGGCTGCAAATTTAATTGATAATGACGAAGATTTAATCTTAAGTAGTTTAGAAGTAGACATAGAGAGGCCCGGGTCTGTAGATAGTAGTGGTAATATAGTGTGGTTAGCAATGTTTTGAGACCTGATTGGGACAGGTCTTCATTTATTGAAGCTCAGAAAAAGGAATTTAATTTTTATTTGGGTGACACTGCAGATTTGACTAAACCCAGGTTTTGTGTGATCAATGGTTTACTATACCGGATTAGTCGTCCTTTAACTGATAATCTGAGCAATACGTCTCGTATTGAACAAATCGTTGTCCCATCTCAATTCCGTAGGTCTGTCTTGAGTCTTGCACATGATGATTCTTTTTCTGGCCACTTCGGTGTATGTAAAACTTTTCGAAAGTTGGCAGAATGTTTTTGGTGGCCAGGATTAAAATCATCTGTGAAACAATTTATTAATGAATGTGAGGTTTGTCAAGTGATGGGGAAACCCAACCAAATTATTCCTAAAGCTCCCTTAAATCCAATTCCTGCGATAGGTGAGCCTTTTGTGGAATTAGTTATTGATGTGGTTGGGCCTTTGCCTAAAACTAAGTCTGGGTTTACCCATCTCTTGACAATTATGGATAGAGCATCTCGATTCCCTGAGGCCTTCCCAATGAGAAGGATAACCTCTAAGGTTGTATTTGACAAACTAATTGAATTCTTTTCCAGGTATGGTCTCCCTCGTACTATTCAAACTGACTGAGGTAGAAAGTTTACTAGCAAGGTATTTAAAGGCAAATGTGCAGAACTGGCCATTCGGCACAAGACCAGTGTACCATATCATCCAGAGAGTCAGGGCCTGGTGGAAAGGTTCCATCAGACTCTTAAATCTATTTTGAAAAAATATTGTTATGAACAAGGGGAGGAATGGGATAAAGGTCTTCCCTTTGCTCTCTTTGCTCTACGAAATCACTCAAATTCTTCAACTGGGGTAGCTCCTTTCGAACTGGTATTTGGACACAAAGTACGTGGGCCTTTGGAGATTTTTCATGAGATGCTTGAGACTGATAGAGGTGGGAATGCAAACGTAGGAGACTTTGTGGAGGACTTGAGGAAAAAGTTATCTAGAGCCTGGAAATTTGCCATAGAAAATTTGGCTAGTTCTCAAGCTGCTATGAAATTAAATTTTGATAGGAAATCTAAAGCACGGTCGTTTGCGCCCGGAGAATTAGTTTTAGTTTTAAGTACTGACTCTGACAATTTCCTTGAACCAAGATATAAGGGACCCTGGAAGGTGTTGAGGAAGTTATCGGAGGTGAATTATGAAATAGAGGCTCCTGGGACCAAACGGAAGTGCAGAATATTCCATATAAATAGGTTAAAACTCTATACTTCCAATAGACATGATCCTCTTGTTATTGTTTATGAGCCTGTGGTTGAAAGTATGGCTTTACCTTCAGAGGATTTGGAGGATTTGATTTATCAGGTGTCTTCTGATGCTCTTTTTGATAATATTCGAAATTTAGAAGTTTTG
>NC_090728.1:115024908-115027408 GCF_036898095.1 Palaemon carinicauda | reverse complement strand
ATATATATGACCACTGTACTACACAATAAAAAATGGAATCACCACTATACAGTAGGTGACCCTCTGGGCTAGTCAGGGAAAAATGAGGTCACAACTATGGGTGACACTATGCTGGACGAAATAAAATGGAATCACAACTATGGGTGAACCTTTATACTAGTCATAAAAAGAAATGGAATCACCACAGTGGGTGAATCTCTATGCTAGTCTTTTGAAAAAATGAAATCACAACAATGGGTGAATCTCTATGCTAGTCTTTTGAAAAAATGAAATCACAACAATGGGTGAATCTCTATGCTAGTCATAAAAAAAACGGAACCACAACAATGGGTGAATCTCTATGCTAGTCTTAAGGGAAAAAAATGGAATCTCCACGATGTGTGACCCTCCTATGCTAGTCTTAAGGAAACAAATTGGAATCTCCACGATGTGTGACCCTCCTATGCTAGACTTAAGGAAAAAAAATGGGATCTCCACGATGTGTGACCCTCCTATGCTAGTCTTAAGAAAAAAAAAATGGAATCTCCACGATGTGTGACCCTCCTATGCTAGTCTTAAGGAAAAAAAATGGAATCTCCACGATGTGTGACCCTCCTATGCTAGACTTAAGGAAAAAAATGGAATCTCCACGATGTGTGACCCTCCTATGCTAGTCTTAAGGAAAAAAAATGGAATCTCCACGATGTGTGACCCTCCTATGCTAGTCTTAAGGAAAAAAATGGAATCTCCACGATGTGTGACCCTCCTATGCTAGTCTTAAGGAAAAAAAATGGAATCTCCACGATGTGTGACCCTCCTATGCTAGGCTTAAGGAAAAAAATTGGAATCTCCACGATGTGTGACCCTCCTATGCTAGACTTAAGGAAAAAAAATGGAATCTCCACGATGTGTGACCCTCCTATGCTAGACTTAAGGAAAAAAAATGGAATCTCCACGATGTGTGACCCTCCTATGCTAGTCTTAAGGAAAAAAATGGAATCTCCACGATGTGTGACCCTCCTATGCTAGACTTAAGGAAAAAAATGGAATCTCCACGATGTGTGACCCTCCTATGCTAGTCTTAAGGAAAAAAAATGGAATCTCCACGATGTGTGACCCTCCTATGCTAGGCTTAAGGAAAAAAAATGGAATCTCCACGATGTGTGACCCTCCTATGCTAGTCTTAAGGAAAAAAAAATGGAATCTCCACGATGTGTGACCTTCCTATGCTAGTCAAGAAAAAAATTGGAATCTCCACGATGTGTGACCCTCCTATGCTAGACTTAAGGAAAAAAAAAATGGAATCTCCACGATGTGTGACCCTCCTATGCTAGTCTTAAGGAAAAAAAAAATGGAATCTCCACGATGTGTGACCCTCCTATGCTAGACTTAAGGAAAAAAATGGAATCTCCATGATGTGTGACCCTCCTATGCTAGTCTTAAGGGAAAAAAATGGAATCTCCACGATGTGTGACCCTCCTATGCTAGTCAAGGAAAAAAATGGAATCTCCACGATGTGTGACCCTCCTATGCTAGTCTTAAGGGAAAAAAATGGAATCTCCACGATGTGTGACCCTCCTATGCTAGTCTTAAGGAAAAAAAATGGAATCTCCACGATGTGTGACCCTCCTATGCTAGACTTAAGGAAAAAAAATGGAATCTCCACGATGTGTGACCCTCCTATGGTAGTCTTAAGGAAAAAAATGGAATCTCCACGATGTGTGACCCTCCTATGCTAGACTTAAGGAAAAAAATGGAATCTCCACGATGTGTGACCCTCCTATGCTAGTCTTAAGGAAAAAAAATGGAATCTCCACGATGTGTGACCCTCCTATGCTAGTCTTAAGGGAAAAATGGAATTTGTAAAAATGTGTGGGTGCGTTCTTGCAACACCACCACTCGCAACTCTGTGACTTTAAAGCAAGTTTGTATTTATACTTAAAGTATAACAAATTAAAATAAAACAGACAATGTCACTGAGATTGCTTAATGCTTCGTTAAGAACATCAGCCCCTTTACACACTTTCCCTTTAATAAAAACAAAATGAGTTTAGAAAATTACACCTCCAAATATTTTATCTAAATGATCCTATACCCTGACTGAAAAATTTAAATTGAATGTGATATCATAAATCCTTTATCTTTAGGTTAACCATATTACACAGTCTAACGAAAATTATCCCCTTCAAAAAAATGTACATAAAAATAATATCCCGCGAGAAAGTAATAAAAAGAAATTACATACCCTTACTTGTCAAAAGGAAAAATTGAAAAAATGAATGCCACGTGTGCTTACGGTTACCCACACAGGAAATTAACACGTGTTTTAGTTTACCACGGTTTCTTCCTAAAATTTCGTAAATTTCAATTCAGTTTTAACACAAAATTAAACAATCACTCACTGCACAATATATATGAATGAAAAATTTATCCCTATCAATAATGTACATGAAAATAAAATCCCACGAAAGTAACAAAATTAAATTAAGAACCCTTACTATCAAAAGAAAAAAAATCGAAA
>NC_090728.1:115012408-115014908 GCF_036898095.1 Palaemon carinicauda | reverse complement strand
AACGACACTTCATTGGCGCGGAAGGTACACAAGGCCGTTTTGTTTCAGGCGGTCGAGTACGATGCACAGGTGACGTAGGTGTACCTCTTTTGAAGAAGAGAACACAAGTATGTCGTCCACATAACATAGAAAGAAGTGGAGGTCCCTTAAGATGTCATCAATGAGACATTGAAAAGTGGCCCATGCATTACGAAGGACAAAACAGGAGTAATTGAAGGTGTATGTACCAAATAGAGTCGTGATTGCTGTCTTGGGGATGTCTTCTGGGTTCTTAGGCACTTGATAATGCTCCTCCAGGAGGTCGAGCATGGAGAGAACCTTCGCTTCGTTTAAGTAAGAGGTCACGTCGGCGATGTTTGGGAGAGGGTAGTGATTCGGTTCTGTTTGCATGTTTAGGCGCCTGTAATCCCCTCACGGACGGAGGGAGCCATCTTTCTTCAGAACGTTGAGTAAGTTTGACGACAATGGGCGGGAGCCCTTTTGGCGAAGGCCCATTTCCTCCATTTCGGCGAACGTCTGTTTGGCTGCTGCCAATCGATCTGGCGCCAGATGTCTGAATTTTGCAAAGACTGGGGGTCCCGTTGTCTTGATATTGCGATAAATACCGTGCTTGGCAGGAGCTGTGGAGGTTTGGCAAGGTTCTGGAGGGGACAGGTTGATGAGATGTCAACATGTACGAATCAGTATTGACCAATCGTCGGTGGGGGACATCGACCAGAAGGCAGAAATGAGAGAGGAAATCCGCACCGAGGATTGACAATGGGACATCATCAATGAGAAACTTCCAATTAATTTTACCATTTTCAAACGATAATGTTAGGTTCTCATAATTGTAGGTGGGTATCACAGATCCATTGGCAGCTACCTGGCGGATGTCGCCAGATGTAGAAAGACTACGTCATGTCCTAAAGAGTTCTCTTACAAAAGAGAACAACAAGCACCTTTATCTACCAAAAATAGCATGCCTGTCCCTGCATCATGTTAAAAGAAGAGATTAGAAACATGTGAGGCCACCGCCATGACCGATGGCCTACTTACATGTTTTTTGGCCACTGACAATCCTTGGGACATTTCTTCGCGGCTGCCCCGAATCTGTAGTGATACTAGCAAAACTGCGGCCAATGGGCGGCAGTAAGTGGCTGTAGAATTTGTTGGTTGGGGCGTGAGCAAGTGGTGGTTGATAGGGGCTTTGTCGCCGCTCCGGCACGTCACGGTGTAGCGCGTGTATATCCTACGGCATTCACATCGGCTTCAGTTGACGTTGGATAGGCGTCCTCTTCCTCTGGAGTGGAGGCATTGATGGAGGTCTTGAATGTCGTGAAATGGCTGTCTCTAAAGGTGTTGGCTTTGGTCATCATGTCCTTTATGGGTATACTATCGACATTGGGTATGGCAGCGCGTACAGGTTCGGCTAAACAGCGTCCGAAAAAAGTCACGAAGTAGGTTCACCTCGCGAGGAGAGCCGTCTGCGACAGGTTATAGCCGGGCGATACTGGTCATATCCTTGAAGGAGAGCAAATCCCTTTGGTCCCTTAACGGTTGTTGAGAGAGCTGAAAGAGCTTTGCTATATGGGCGCTGGCGACGGCAAGTACTGCTGCAGAAGGTATGTTTTGAGGGCGTCATACGCTATTGGGACATTTCCTTGTTCACAATGCCACTCGGATATTTCCGGGAAGGTGTCCTAGGATATCGCCACGAGAATATAATCTGCTTTGGTGGTAGAGTGAGTTATGCCCTTGATGCTGGACTAGATTTCTTTGCGCTAAAACCAAGCAAACGCCTCTCCGCTGGCGGACGACGAAAGTTTCAATGGGGCGGAGAAAAATTCCGTGGGGTCCGGCATAATACCAATAATGAGGGGTTGGGCGGTGGGGGGGGGGGGGTGGGGGGCCATGGAAGGTGGGAGGAGGGAGTTGACTTCCTGGGTTACCAATATGACGGGCAGAGAGAGGCTGTGACTAAGAAGGCAGGATGAATGCAATCGAATAAATTTATTACAGAACACCAGGTTATATATACATCAAGTCCAGGCAAGAAGGACATAAAAACATAACAGCAATTCCATGTTCAACTAATAACCGTTTCTGCTAACAGTTACCGGTAAGAAAAACAGACATGTTTATTCAGGTCCCTGTCAGTGAGATGGGAGAGCAAAGATACAGAGCATCATATAACCAAAAAGAAAAAAAAAAGAAATGTCATTACTACGTAGAGTGTTTTACTTATTCTGGAAGCGTATATCTGTCGCTAATACATTAGTTATAATAATGGAGATGTAATAAACAGAAAATATATATATTTTTTGACTCAAAACCAATGTAGAAAATACAAGAAGAATGTAAATGCATAATTTGAAAATAACATATTCAAATTTATTGAAATTAAGAAATATGAATAAAAATAAGGTAAAGAAAGATTGATATACATAATTATTTATTTTCTTTGTTATGTATGAAAATCATAGATGAATAGAGTACATATCTGAACGGCTTCGAACGT
>NC_090728.1:115002408-115007408 GCF_036898095.1 Palaemon carinicauda | reverse complement strand
AAGCTCAAGGCAACAGAAAATTTCATGTTCAAAATCGACACCGTTACTGGTGAGAAATACAGACATGTTTATTCAGGCTCTTTTTAATGTGAGGGAAGAACGAAGATACAAGCATAATATATACTCAAAATGAACTATGTACAATCGTGTGACACACTGTTGGTACATGGCTCCCCCCCTAAAAATGACATACTGTACATGTTAAAAAGGGCACCCTGATCCAGAGAGGCGAATTGTAGGTGGGTCATATGGCGGGAGATAAGCAGGTTTTAGACGATCAATGGAGACCCAGTCTTATTTGCCACAAATGTTTAGTATGAATGTTTTCGGACTGTGTCGGGTTACAAAGAAAGGGCCCGTGTAAGGGGGCGTTGGCGGTGGCTTGCTAGTGTTGTTGCTCAAGAAGACGTGCGTTGTAGAGGGCAAGTCTGTCGGTATGTGATGCTTCGCTGGTGGCTTGTAAGTCTGGTGGCATGGAGTAAATTTTCCCATGATGTGACGTATGCGCTGGAGATCCTCTTAGGAGGTTGTAGAAGGCAAAAATTCGGCAGGGACGATTAACGGGTCGCCACACACCATTTCAGCTGCCGAGACGTCGAGGGCGTCTTTAGGAGTGCTCCTTAATTCTTGGGGGACCCAGGGAAGCTGAGTAAACCAATTGGAATCCATGCAGCGGGACATCAAAGCTGCTTTGAGGGTGTGATGAAAACGTTCAACCATTCCACTGGCATTGGGGATGTAGGCCATTGTCTGATGTAGGGTGATGCCCAGGAGTATCGCTAATGATGTTCACAATTGAGAAGTGAAAGTGGTACCCCTGACAGAAATAATATACTCAGGGATACCAAATCTTGCAATCCATCCTGAGAAGGAGGCAGATGTACATGAGGCGGACGTTGCAGTTTCCATGGGAATGGCTTCAGGCCAACGAGTGGAGTGGTCGATGACGGTAAATAGGTAACGATGTCCTTGTGAAGTGAGTAGGGGACCTACAACGTCGACGTGAATGTGTGCGAAACGACGCTGAGGTTGAGGAGAGGTGTCCACTCCTGAATCCGTTTGTCGATGTACTTTGGAAGTTTGGTTAGAAGTACAGCCTCTGACCCAATCCTTAGCATCCTTAGAAATGCCGTGCCAAATGAACTTCGCCTTCGGCAGCTGAGCAGTAGAACAGCACGAGGGACGTGAAAAGGCGTGAATGAAATCAAACACTGGACAGCGCATGGAAGCAGGAATCCAAGGTCGCTGTCTACCAGTACTGACCTCACAGAGTAGATTGGTGTTGGAGTCTTCGAGGGCGAAGTCTTCCTAACAGAGGGACCTGCAGATTGTCTTACATGCTTGATACTTTGGATCCTGTCATTGAGCTTATGCCAGGGCGTTGTAATCCAATACCAGTTGAACGGCTGCCAACGTGTATCTTGACAGGGCATCTGCAATGGGATTCATTTTCCCAGGGGCGTATTGATGGGCTCAATTGTAATCAGCCAGGGCGGAGAGATGTCGGCGTTGACGGCGGACCAGGCGTCACACTGCCGAGTGAAGGTATGCACCAGATGCAGGGTGTCTGTGCGAATGACGAAATCCGTACCTTTTAAGAAATGGCGTAACTGACGGACAGCCAAGTGCGCTGCCAGCAATTCTTGATCGAATGTAAAATAACCTGATTCTCCCTTGGGTAGTTTTCTGCTGAAAAAGGCCAATATGCGGGTTGAGCCGTTGACCACCTGCTCGAGTACTGCACCAATAGCGACGTAGCTGGCATCTGTGGAGAGAAGGAGAGGTGCATAAGGGATAGGAAAAGTGAGACCCGCAGCGGTTGATAGGGCCTTTTTTGCATTGCAAAAGGCCACTTTTTGATGAGGACCCCACTCCAGGTCCTTGGCTGGCAGTTAACGGTGATAGTAGTTGATCATGCCCAAGAATTCCTGCAGAGCTTTGACGCTCGAGGGCGCGGAAAATGTCTTGAACAACTGCTACCTTCTCAGGGATGGGATGGACTCTTTCAGGATTGATGAGGTGCTCTAAGAATTACACTACGTTGGCGCCAAAGGTACACATGTCGTACCAAACTACAAGGCCGTTTTGTTACAGGCGGTCAAGTACGATGCGAAGGTGACGGAGGTGTTCTTCTTTTGAGGAGGAGAACACATGTATGTCGTCCACATAACATACACAGAAAGGGAGGTCCCCCAAGATGCCATTCATGAGACGTTAAAACGTGGCGCTGGCATTACGAAGGCCAAAACAGGAGTAATTGAAGGTGTATATACCAAACTGAGTGGTGATTGCAGTCTTGGGGATGTCTTCTGGGTTCATAGGCACTTGATAATACCCTTTCATGAGGTCGAGCGTAGAGAAAACCCTTCGCTTTTTGCAGGTAGGAGGTCAAGTAGGCGATGTTTGAGAGAGGGTAGTGATCCAATTCTGTTTGCATGTTCAGGCGCCTGTAATCCCCGCACTGACAGAGGGAGCCATCTTTCTTCAGAACGATGTGTAAGGGTGACGACCATGGGCAGGAGGCCTTTTGGGAAAGGCCCATTTCCTCCATTTCGGCGAACATCTGTTTGGCGGCGGGCAATTATTCCAGTGCCAAATATCAGAATTTTGCGAAGACTGGGAGTCCCGTCGTCTTGATATGGTGATAGATACTGTGCTTGGCAGGGGCCGTTTGCATTTTGCGAAGTTCTGGACGGAAAACTTCCAGGTACGACGTTATGATGTGGGCATAGGCATCCATGGGTGTGCTGATGTGGAGGGGGAGGTTGGAGGGGGCTGGTTGAAGAGGTGTCGTTAAGTACGAGTGTGCGTTGACCAATGGTCGGACAGTGACATCGACCAGAAGGTGGAAAGGAGAGAGGAAATCCGCACCGAGGATTGGCAATGTGACATCTGCCATGAAAAACTTCCAATTAAATTTACCGTTTCTGAACGATAATGTGAAGTTCTCGTAACCGTAGGCGGATATCACAGATCCGTTGGCAGCTACCAAGCGGACGTCGGCAGACATAGACAGACAACGTCATGTCCTGAAGAGTTCCCTTCGTAAAAGAGAATGACAAGCACCCGTTTCTACCAAAAATCGCACACCAGTTTCTGCATCATGTAAAAGGAAAAGATTAGAAACACGGGAGGCCACCGCCACGACCGATGGCTGTAGAAGTCGTTGGTTGGGGCGCGAGCGAGTGGTGGGCGGTTGGTGGCTTTGTCATCGCTTCGGCACGTCATGGGGTAGGCATGTATGTCCTACGGCATTCACGTCAGCTTCAGTTGACGTTAAATAGGCGTCCTCTTCGTCAGGGATGGAGGCGTTGATGGAAATCTTGAAGTGGCTGTCCATAATGGCGTCGGATTTGGTTATCAAGTCCTTTATTGGTAAACTATCGACATCGGGTATGGCAGTGCGTACAGGTTCGGGTAAACGGCGTATCCAAAGCGCACGAAATAGGTTCACCTTACGATGAGAGCCTTCAACGGCAGGCTGCAGGCGAGCGATACTGGTCATTTCCCTGAGGGCGAGCGAAGCCCTTCGGTCGCCCAACGGTTGTTGAGAGAGCTGAAAAAGCTTTGATATACGGCCGGCTGGCAATGGCGAGTATTGCGGCAGAAGGTATGTTTTAAGGGCGTCATACACTATTGTGGTGTCTCTTTGTTCACAAAGCCAGTCGGATATTTCCGGGAATGTGTCCTCAGGTATCGCCGCGAGTACATAATCTGCTTTGGAGGTTGAGCTAGTCATGCCCTTGATGCGAAACTGGACTTCTGCACACTGAAACCTAGCAAACTCTTCTTCGCTGGCGAATAATGAAAAGTTTTAATGGGGCAGACACAGCACTTACTTCCGTAGAGTCTGCCATAGTACCAAGGATAGAGGGGCGAGGGGGTGAGTGAAAGGCGGGAGGAGCAAGTCAACTTCCAGGGTCATCAATGTGATGAGCCGAGAGGTGTGACTCAAAGACAGGATAAAAGCAACTGAGTGAGTTTATTATAGAACTCTCTCCTTTATATACAAAAGCTCAAGGCATAAAGAAATTTCATGTTCAAAATCAACATAGTTACCGGTGAGAAAAACAGACATGTTTATTCAGGCTCTTTTTAGTGCGAGGGAAGATCAAAGATACAAGCATAACATATACACAAATTGAACTATGTATGATCATGTGACACACGGCTGGTACACCTTGAGGTGATCAGTATATTACCAAGCTCACTAGGAAAGTAGGGGAACTATGATCGGTTATTTACTTCATCCTATAATTTCTAGTCAGATCGACAAACTCTCTCAACTTGGCAAAGTTCCTGATTGTGTTCAGCAACTTATGTCCTATTGATATACTTATATTCCTCCCTTTAGTATGTGCTTTACACCAGCAATCCATGTCTTTTATCTTTGTGTATGACCTTTACTGAAAACTATGATCTTTCCCGCAACTTCTGTCCAATAGAAATACATTTCTCACCTTAGTAAGTATGTTTTGTACTAGTAATGCCTAGTTTTCCTCTTTGCGTATATCCTCACCTTATCACAAGTTTTTTTTTTCTGAAATTTTATGGACAGGTAAAAGGTAAGACCAATTTGGCTATAGCATTCGAGTGTTGAACAGCTTGACACAACAACGCCCTTTTCAAGAATTTATGGGACTGTCGACCAAACGTGATTTAGGCCTGAGGATAGGGCTATAAATGAGAAATTTATAGGCATTCAAATGCATAAATATTTTTTTATATAGAAAATATACACCAGTTCGTTTAAAGGTATTTCATTAAATGAAGAACTGGTGCGGGGAGGAGAGATGAATGAAAAATACTGGACAGTTGTTGGTAAAGGGAAAGAAAACATCAACTTAGTGGATTTAAGAGACGGCGTAGCTAATAATAATTTTATTATATTAAGTTGAATTATAATCCTAATACTATGGCCTAGTGGCTAACGTCTCTAATTCCAATTCATGGGTCGTAAGTTCTAGCCTTACACGTACCTGAAAAAAGTTTTCAAAATG
>NC_090728.1:114994908-114997408 GCF_036898095.1 Palaemon carinicauda | reverse complement strand
CTCTCTCTCTCTCTCTCTCTCTCTCTCTCTCTCTCTCTCTCTCTCTCTCCTCTCTCTCTCTCTCTCTCTCTCTCTCTAAAAAAAAAATAGGTTTTCACATTCAATGTAAACTTTTCTCATTAATACGGCTTTTGTATCGTGTTTTCAAGATATTTTGACAGCACGATGAAAGTCTTTTTTAACCTTTAACAACACTCAGTGGAGCCCAGGAATTTGATCAGGTCATATCTGGTGCCATGGTATTCCAGAAGTCATCTTTTGAATTAATCCCGACGTATATTCAAATAAAGACATATTAATTATCCTGTTGCTGGCAATTCGCCTAATATAACAGCTGGTAGATACTGGTGGATAATTGTACGTCCTGGTAGGGGCATTTATTGTTTATCATCCTCTACGCACAGATCCATAGAGGAGAGCACATTGGATGAATTCTACATAACTTTCCATATAACAGATGAATATCTTAAACATTCTGAAAAAAAAAGGATTTTTCAAATTTACATTGCTGACGGATAGCATTTACAGTATACTTTAAATGTTCATTTGTTGTTTTTTCTCCATTTGATTATGAACTATTTTCATTGCTTTTTTTATCATTTAACATCTTCTTATACTAATTACCCTATTATCTTCCTTGCCTATCAAAGTTCTGCATTTTCATGGTTTACTGTTAATATATGACTTTTGATAATATTTTTAAAGTAAACATGTGAAAAATATGAACAATATAATCATTTGCACATTACTGTTGTACTGAGGAATAAAAGTTGATTTTACGTTATGAATAAATATTCAGATTTCGACTGGAAGTCATAATTGAAAACCAAAAAACAAGTTATTTATAATACAAAAGAATAATTTTTACGCATTATAAAAGCATCCTTTGCATAGCCATTCTGCTTAAGAAATATCCACACTAGTCTTTGGGTTCTATGAATTTTACTACGAAAGTATTTCTTCCTCGGAACCAGTATAGATAGAGAAGCGACCCTGAATTTGAATATATTTTGTTTTGGGGTTTTGTCAAAAGTTTTGATACTGCAAAAACACGTGAAGTATCAGAGGACGAAGGATCTGGCAATATAAAAAAGAAAATGAAGAGTTGTGATATTATTCTTTTGGTTTTATGTGGGCGAGGTATTTTCACAGCGCTATTTTATTTTTAGGAGAGATATACTGTATATCTAGAAACCTCTTCTTAATGAGTTTATGCACTTGAATTAAAACTTTCCCTTATCCAGAAGATATGCGACATTTTGTATATATATATATATATATATATATATATATATATATATATATATATATATATATATATATATATATATATATATATATATATATATATATATATTTATATATGTTACGCTCAATGTTAATAATTGCCTAATGTGTATATTAGGCAGCGGAAATTGCCTAATGTGTACTTTAAGCAAATAGTTTGCCTAACATTTATATTGTGCAAAATGCGTGCCTAATATTTATATTGTGCAAAATTCGTGCCTAATATGGACATTAAGCAAGACTGCACTGTGTGTGGGGGGAAGCGTGTGTGGGGAGTGCGTGGACTGTGTAAATGCGTGGACTGTGTGAATGCGTGGACTGTGTGAATGCGTGGACTGTGTGAGGGCGTGGTTGTGGTGTGTGGAGTGAAGTGCGGTTGTGGTGTGTGGAGTGAAGTGTGGTTGTGGTGTGTGGAGTGAAGTGTGGTTGTAGTTTGAGGTGTGATGTGAAGGTTTGGTGCCTCACTGGGCATACATTTAATAAATAAATCTATCTTTCCAGTAATAGAAATGGATCAAACTGCATTTGAAGAGAAGCTACGTGAGACACAGGAATCAAAGGCCTAAAATGCTGTCCTGCAACCTACTGCTAAACGTGACAAGCTTATAGAAGATTTGCTGAGGATAAATTCCCATGGCGCTACGTCTCCATTTGATTACAACTTACAAAAGCGCTATGAGATCCTGCGTGTTGGCAATGTTGACAGACTAATTGGATAACGAAAATATCCAGCCAACGACGTGTTCAAGTTTATTGCATCTATAGAAGAAGTGTTTGATATTGTTAGAGCAGCTCATGAAGGTATTGGCCATAGTGATGGTAAGAAAACTATAGCTGAAGTGAAGAAAAAGTGTGAAACATTACGCTAGAAGTGTGCTACTTATATATTTCATTCTGCGAGCACTGCCATCAGAAGAAAGCCAGAAAAGTTCCGTAAGGTCTCATTGTGAAGCCTGTGTGCATTCATCACATTTTTTCAAGATGTCAAATTAATCTCATCAATTTTCAAACATTGCCTGATGGTGATTACAAGTACATCATGACATTCGTCAACCATTTCAGCAAATTTTGTGCACTGCATCCACTTACAACGAAAAGAGCAGAAGAGGTTGCTGCAAATCTTCTTGATATATTTCTGACTTCTGGAGCATCTGCTATTTTGCAGTCAGACATTTTCGGTGAATTTGTTAATGCCGTTATTGCTGAACTTTCA
>NC_090728.1:114982408-114989908 GCF_036898095.1 Palaemon carinicauda | reverse complement strand
TATATATATATATATATATATATATATATATATATATATATATATATATATATATATATATATATATATATATTACATTATATCACATTATATTATTTATATATATATATATATATATATATATATATATATATATATATATATATATATATATATATATGCATGTACATTTATATACATATATATATATATATATATATATATATATATATATATATATATATATATATATATATATATATATATATATATATACACACATATATATACACACACACACACATATATATATATATATATATATATATATATATATATATATATATATATATATATATAGGTTGGCACGGGCCCCGGCCGCCTGTTGAGATAGTACCACTAGAGAGATATCGGATCCTTTGACTGGCCAGACAGTAATGCATTGTATCCCGCTCTCTGATTAGGGCTTATTTTTTCTTTGCCTACACTTACACAGAATAGTCTGGCTTATCTTTACATATTCTCATATTTCCTCATACACCTAACAACAATGAGATACTAAACACTTCTTCACCCAAGGTTTTAATTACTGTACTGCAATTTGTTCAGTATACTTTCCTCTTGGTAAGGATAGAAGAGACTCTTTACCTATATTAAGCAGCTCCTCTAGGAGAAGGACACTCCGAAAATCAAACCATTGTTCTCTAGACTTGGGTAGTGCCATAGACTCTATACCTTGGTCTTCCACTGTCTTGGTTTAGAGTTCTCTTGCTTGAGGGTACACTCAGGCACACTATTCTATCTTATTAAAATTTTTTATTCTTCCTCTTGTTTTATTGAAATGATGTGTTGGGCAGGCTTAATAGAAGAGCCATGGATTCCTGGAGGTTTATCAAGAGGTTGTCTTTTCCTATTTCTGATTCTTTTTCTTCTCATAACCATCCTTACTCTCCTCCCTTCAGTTGAAGTGGCTATCCTGGAGGGTATTTAGCCTTGCATGGTGTATCGGCTCCTCCATCTTGACCAGTTTTTCCGACTTTTTACTATAGTCAATAGGTATCATTAATCACTTTATTTATAATTCTGTACATATTCTTATTTTTATAATTCTAGTTAATCTATTTTTTAAGTGTGATGTATCTTTCTTTATTTCTATTAATTCATATGCTGTTTGGAGATATTGAGCGAAATACGGGACCAGTACGTCCTTCATTTCGTCAATGTCGTCTTCTGTATTGCAATATTCGTGGTCTTCATGCAAATATCCAAAACCTTACAGTTGCGTCCAGGCAGTATGATATTCTTTTGTGCTCAGAAACTTTGGTTTCTAATATGAGGCACTCATCTGAGCTCCTTATAACTGGTTTTAAGAAGCCAATAATGTTGAAACGCGATGTCATCCCTAGGGCCTTATGCTTCTCATAAGTCCTGCTATCAATGTCGATGTCATGTGATTTAGGTAATAAAAGTTTTTGGCAGGCATAACAACATCTATTTGTGTTCGATCTGACGTAATCCTGACATGGATGATTCTATCTTCGATTTTCTTCTTACCATTATGGCTAGGATACAAGAAGATGATAGAAAGGATTCTTTTGTCTTTGTTGGTGTTTTAATGCTCACCATAGGGAGTGGTTAAGGTCTATCTCTCCTACCGATCACCTTGGCTTAAGAACTTTAGACTTTTTCCTCTGAATCAGGCTGTAAGCAAATTATAAATGAAGCTACTCACAGGTCTGGTAATTGCTTGGATCTCGAATACACTGACTCCCCTGGCGTTATAACTAGTAAGATTGGTTCTCCAGTCAGGACATCTGATCATGCCTTGATTTCATTCGTAGTGAAGACTGAGCAGCCTGTCCCTGATATATCATATTCTTGTAAAATTTATATTAAATCCCAAGCAGACTGGAATGGGATTTTGCATGATCTTTTGTGCTTGAATTGGTCACAATTATATAGTAGTGTGGATCCTGTTGTCCCTTTGAATGAGAATCTAGTCAACATAATTGATAGGCTTATCCCTTCTCGTGTGCTAAGGTACCGAGTGAAGGACAAACCGTGGTTCAATGATGATTGTAGACATGCTTATTTGGAGAAGCAGGAGGCCTATCATTTTTGGAAGGATAACGAATAAGATTTGGCCTGGCTAAACTATACTGAGCTTTGAACTTTTTCTCAGAGAGTTTATGCCTCAACTGAAAAGGAGTACAATTTAACCATAAAATAAACCCTTTCAGATACAACTCAGAAACATAAATGGTGGTGTACCTTTAAATCTGCACTCTTTGGTGTATATGCAACAGTTCCTACTTTACTTAAACCAGATGGCTCAGTCACTCACTGTCCAAAGGAAGAGGCAACCCTTTTGGCTGATGTTTTTTTTTTTTTTTTTTTTTTTACAGTAAACAGAGTAATGAAAAAGTTGAACCTCCTCATTCATGTTTTCCTGAGGCTAAACTAACTAGTTTAGCTTTTTGATATCGTGAGATTAAAGCTCTGTTGATGGACCTTGATGGTAATGGAGGCGTAGAACCAAATGGTATTTTTCCTTTTTTTTTTTTTTTTTTTTTTCATATAGACAGCAGATTTCTTAGCTCCAAAGTTATCTGTTATTTTACGCAAGTTAGCAAGAAGGGGAGCTTTTAGCACTTGATGGAGAATTGGTAATGTTACTCCTCTATTTAATTGTGTTTGTGGTGGCTCAAGTCCCAGTGATTACCGCCCAATTTCCATAACTCCCATATTATCTAAAGTTTTTGAACGCCTTCTGGCAAAACGTCTTAATAGGTTTGCTGAAGGTAATCATCTACTCCTTTGTTGCAATTTGGTTTTCGTAAAGGCCTTGGAGCATGTGATGCCCTTATAACAATTTCCAATGCTGTACAGGAATCCCTTGATTGTAGTTGGGAAGTTCGTATGATTGTCCTTGATTTTAGTGCTGCCTTTGACCGTGTTAATCATGAGGCCATTGTTTTCAAACTCTAACAGTTGGGGAGTGGGTGGGTCATTTCTTAGCATTATTATTGATGTTTTAAGTAATAGATTTCAAAGAGTATAGGGTAGTCTTCTTGGCTCATTACTTTTCATACTATATACATAGGACATGTGTTTTAGCTTAAAAAACAAGCTTGTTGCATATGCAGATGATGATACTCTCTTAGCATTAATTCCATCCCCTGAATGTAGATATGGGGTTGGTGAAATCCCTTAATAGAGATTTAGCTAAAATTAGAGCATGGTGCAAATTATGGAGTATGAAGTTAAATCCTAACAAAACTCAAAGTATGATTGTAAGTAGGTCAAGGACGGTGGCTCCTCAACATCCAGATCTCAGTATTGATAATATTTCTTTAAATTTCTATAACTCTTTTAAAATTTTAGGTGTGATTCTCGACATGAAATTTACTCTTGAGAAACACATTAGGTCTGTGAGTAATTTCCTTATTTGCATGAAGTTACATAACAGATGCTTTACTCCACAATGCACATACTGACGAATATTTCTAGAATTATGAAAGTTATTTTCAATCGTAAATTTTTTTTACTGGTACTCCACTTGTATCCTTGTTATAGGAATTAAACAGAATCAAGATTAATCATTATATAGATGGGACTCACTAATTCCAGCCAGCAGTGAGATGAAATGGGGAAGTAAAGGATATTAGAGGTAGTTAAAACTTTGATGAGTGACTATCAGTGAACACAACATGCTGTTGGCATATATGTTTAAGTGATAACCTACCGGGGTAACACTCGCACACGCAACATAAATATATATATATATATATATATATATATATATATATATATATATATATATATATATATATATATATATATATATATATATATATATATATGATGTATAGTAGTAATGAAATTATGGATTTAATGAAAAAAAAATTCTGGTGAAAGGTTACTCAAAGCTGTTTGATTTATCAATAGTAAGGATATTTCTAAGTATTAGAGTGAAATAACTAGTTTAGATCAGTAAGGCCTGATTATTGAAGCGTTTCCCACTATTTGCCGGCAAAAAATACAAAAATAACCATTGGCTACTTTGACTCTGTATTGTCCTGAGAAAGACACGTAGGTCTTGTTTCTTGAGTGAGGATGTGTCATATCTTGTAGATTTCTACTAGTGTGTATTTGACTTATCAACCGTTTTTTTTTTTTTGTTTTTGTTTTTTTTTTTTTGGGGGGGGAGGGTGAGGGCAGTGTTTTTAAATAAAAAGCGATGTTAACAGTTATGGATATAGGTAGTAACTTGTTCCATTAAGTGATATTGCACCCAAGAAGAAGACATTGACAAGAAATTTAATGTTTCCTGTCAATCAGTTTGTAACATAAAGAAAAAAAAATTAACAAAGTTATTGATTTGGATTCAACTAGGTATCGAAGATATGGTCGGTTTGAATTATCTTCAGCCAAAACCGACAGGAAAAATCAAACAAACGACTCTTCATGACAAAAGAAAATCTTGTAAGTGTATTGAAAGTGAACCGCAAGCAGATAAAATTGATATTTCTTGAGTAAATGTGAACAGGACGTTACTTGAAAAGTGGTTTACAAGCTTCTCGTTCAAGAAAGTATCCCGGCTTACGAATACTATGATAAAGGCAAGCCTAGACTGGGCTGATGCTCACGATAATTTGTGTGATTTTTATTGTATCAAATGGTAAATAACTGACAAATTAGGAAATCAAAGTAACAGTAACAGTATTGCTGATTAACCTGGTAGCTATGCAATCATGCTGATGAATAATAATCTCAAGTCATGATTTTTGTGATTGCTTAGCAGGTGCTGCTGTTATCATAGAGCATTTCTTTTCTCATATATTATCTTCTACTGTTTCAGCTGTTCAGGTAGTTTTTACAACGAATCCAATATTGCAGTATTTGATGATCGCTTGCAGATAGTAAAGAGATGAGGAGAGGGATTTGAGCCAGAGTGTCTTAAAAATGACTATAGAGCATTCGCAGAAATTTCTGAAAATAGGAATATCTCTTTGAAGATCTTTGAAGGTATTATGAACTAGTTCAAGTACATAGAAGGTGTTGCAATATCGTTTGCTACTTCAAACAAAGGAATGATTCCTTGAGAGACCTATGGATATTGTCACACTGCCAGATCAGTAAAGAAGTAGCATAGAGAATTTTATGCTAAACTGCTGTCATGGCCTGGAAATTCTCTAGATATGAACCCCACGGAGAGTTTGTGGTCTATTCTAAAAGATGAGATACACAAAGTTCCCCATACAACCAAACCAGCCTTCATACAGCATCTCATTCATGAATGGTACAACTCTGACAGAATCAAGTAATTATGCAGATTATTAATCAACAATATGCCGAAGCGCGTTATGGCACTCAAAGCTGCAAAAGAAAGGCAAACTAAGTATTACCTGATGCAAGAAAGCCCATTTATAACATATATGCAAAAGTACACCGAGGACTTGTTTATATGAAGAAAAAAAAAACTTTAATTAAAAAAAATAGAAATTTGCGGAAATTCCATAATAATTTGAACACTATATATATAATATATATATATATATATATATATATATATATATATATATATATATATATATATATATATATATATATATATATATATATATATATATATATATATATATATATATATATATATATATATAATATATATATATATACAGTATATATATATATATATATATATATATATATATATATATATATATATATATATATATATATATATATATATATATATATACACACATATATACAGTATATTATCATTATGAAAGCGAATTATGTAAACTCCCAAGCTCCCAAACTCATCTGCTATACATATTCTGATACACCAGAGAATATATCTGAGCTCTGAGAATAATACACAACTCCCAGACCTTAATATATATGAACACTGAATTATCTAAAGGTGTCTTTACTTTATACTTAAAATAAAACTATGAGAATGCAATACTTTTAACGGGACCTTATATCGGGTTTTAGTCAGGGGATACGAGCGAGACTGAGTTATTTATTGGTGATCCAAATAATATACACTTTTCCAAAATATATTTAATCTATGAAAAAAAAAATAATTCAACAGTAATACCAAACAATAAACCACTCGAAATTTAAATCTGAAGGAAACCTTAAGACAAAATGATGTTTTCTAACGTTATAGTCACTTGATTCACTGGTAATTAGTTTATGAAAATATATGATTTGGACAATTGATGAAAAAGTGTACACTTTAACAATATAGTGAATAAACATTAATTACACTTACATATACGTAACTGTTACTCTTACGTCCTTTGGGCTCACACAAATTTACAGAATGGTTAAGCAAAAAATAAATGCACTTCTCTTTTTAAACAAAAACACACTTGGCCATGGACAGAAAAAAATATAATTTTTCCACTTAAATTGTGCTTACAAAATACCCTTCAATTCTTCCAAATTAAGCAACAAAATTATCACCTCTGTTTTTAACAGGCACTATACAAAATATAAGTTGGAGAGAAAACACTCATGACTGAACAGGTGCTGGTGAAAGGATTGTCGGACGTTGGCTCTTCTGGAATGTTAGGCTTGATCTCTCTCTCTCTCTCTCTCTCTCTCTCTCTCTCTCTCTCTCTCTCTCTCTCTCTCTCCTATGAATTGCTACGCTCCATATATATATATATATATATATATATATATATGTATATATATATATATATATATATATATATATATATATATATATATATATATATATATATATATATATATATATATATATATACATGTGTGTGTGTGTTTGTGTGTGTATATATATATATATATATATATATATATATATATATATATATATATATATATATATATATATATATATATATATATATATATACACAAACACACACACACACATGTATATATATATATATATATATATATATATATATATATATATATATATATATATATATATATATATATATATATACAAACACACACACACTCACACACATATATATATATATATATATATATATATATATATATATATATATATATATATATATATATATATATATATATATATATTATATATATATATATATATATATATATATATATATATATATATATATATATATATATATATATATATAATGTCACTAAGAAAATCAGTATTTTTGCAAAACCTTTTACATCTCTATCTAAAATCTTCAGCAAAATCTGCCGATCGGTTGTAGAGTCTGGGGGATTTCCGACGCATTGCAGGGGCGGATGTAGAAAGATATTTATAAATGATTTATTTTATATACGTGAAAGAAGAAATAAGAAAGTCATGATTTCATGCTAAATTTATTCATGGTATTTACCGATGCAAATTAAGAAAGATGAACTCATTTTGTCAAGTTTCTTATAGATTTAGCATTGTGCTTCACGAAGTGTATTGATAACTATTATATCCTCACTGTTGAAATGACGTTGCACCATCAACCATAGTATAGTTACTATTACAAA